>NW_027187352.1:23759294-23763752 GCF_028583685.1 Petaurus breviceps papuanus
TCTCTGTCTCTCTCTCTCTCTCTATCTCTCTCTCTCTGTCTCTCTCTGTCTCTCTCTCTCTCTCTCTCTCTCTCTCTCTCTCTCTCTCTCTCTCTCTCTCTCTCTCTCTCTCTCTCTCTCTCTCTCTCTCTCTCTCTCTATCTCTCTCTCTCTCTCTCTCTCTCTCTCTCTCTCTCTCTCTCTCTCTCTCTCTCTCTCTCTCTCTCTCTCTCTCTCTCTCTCTCTCTCTCTCTCCACACAAGGTATAACACCCCTAGCTAAGAGTGCTCTGCTCAAATGGAATGCAAATTTTAACCTCTGAAACGTTTTCAAAACTTGTTTTCTTTTTTTTTTTTTTTGTCTTAAAGACCATCCTTAACCCCAAATCACTCTGGTCCCAAACCAAGCCCTACTTGGTCACTGTTTGGGCCTGACTGACTCAGAATAAATGTAAGTAACAATTTTTTCTGTTCTCCCCAGAAATCTTGAAGGCCTTCCCCTGTTAGATTTATTTTTTTTAAGAGGCAGTTCTTTGCCTCATTTTTTATTAAGCCCTGATCACTGAATGGGTGCTGCCTCAGTTAAACTGAGTCCTGTTAAAGACCTTAATTTGAAAAAGCCAAGGTCCCTTATTGCATCCTGGGCCATCTCCACTTGTCTTGATCCACATCTAACCACTGGACCCAGTTGTTTCTGAAGGAATGACTGAGGCTGGTGACTTTGCACAGCCCTCCCTCACTTAAATTCAATTCACTAAATCCAAGTTGGTACTTAATAAATGTTAGTTGATTTATTTTTTAAAAGACAACAATTATTAAGCACTGACTATATGCCAGGAACTTGCAATTATCTTAGTTGATCCTCACAACAACACTGAGAGTTAGTTGCTGTTATTATACCCAATTTATAGTTAAGGAAATGGAGACAGGCAGAGGTTAAATGACTTTTCCAAGGTCACACAACTGGTAAGTATCTGAGGTCAAATTTGAACTCAGGCCTTCTTGATTCCAGGCCCAGTACTCTATCAATTACACTAAAAATATAATGGGAAGCTCAGATCATCTCAGATCTATGCATGATGCCATATAGCATGTTCTAGTCCAGGGGTGGAGAACCTGCAGCCTAGAGGCCACATGTGACCCCTTAATGAAAGGATTTGTTCTGTGAAGTTTGGATTCAGTCACAGTGCCACACTGGAGTTAGAGGACCACATGTGACCTTGAGGTCAACAACTCTCCACCCCTGTGAGAATATATTGGGGGAGAGAGAGGGGGTTATGATCCTCATTACCTTAGGAATTATTGTATAAACTGGAAAAGAGAAAACAAATTCTTCAAATACTTAAATATTAAAGGAGAAACTAAGCTTAAAAAATAATCCCAGAAGACAAAACTATGATCATTTTGAGGTTAAGTTACAGGAAAGATTTCAATTCAGTATTTTTTTTTAAAAAAAACTGCCTGATAATTAGATATGTCAAAAAGTGGAATTGCAGGGAGGATTCTGGGAAGACAACAGAGTAGGTCAGAAAATTCCAAGCTCTCAAGATTTTTCCCCATAAAAGAGATGAAATAATAGCTGAGGGTGAATATTGAGTAGAAAAAAATAAATGAGTAGGGGCAGAACAGGGGTCCTTCTGGGAGAGTCAGAGAAGATCTGACAAAAAGTCCCGGGAAAAAGTTTGGTCCCTGTGAAGGGTAAACATTTAAACCACACTGGGAAGCCCTGGAGTCATCTGGGTTGGGAGGCAGTCTTGGCCTCAGCCACAGGAACTTTTATCCCCAGGACAGTGAGGGGTTTGGGGCATCTAAAATGAGAAGATTGAGGGAACCTCTGTTGATAAGGAACCACACTCAGCTGTGCGGCTGAGACATGGTAGAGGTGAGAATGATCCAGCACACACCCATGAGTGCAGAAACAGTGGGAAGGGGATGCAGCACTGGCTGTGGATGCTTAAAGGAAGCTGGAGGTCTTGGTTCTTAGGGAAGAAGGACCATCCCCCATGACTAGAGGTGAATGTAAAACTAAGTTACTTACATATATATGTATACATGTATGTATGTATGTATGTATAAATTGGACAGGCAAAGGAAAAAGAATCTAACCATAGAGAATTACTATAGGAAAAGAGAAAATCTTCAGAGGAGTATATTGAAGCAAATAAAACCTCTTCTAACCCCCAAAAGTAACATTCAATGGTCACCTGCCAAAAAGAATTTATGGAAGATGTTTTAAGACATTAGGAATCAAATAAGAAAGATTGAGGAAAAACTGAAAAAAAAAGACCAATCTAATAAAAACAAGAAGATTAAGAAAAGAAAGTCAATCAATTAGAAAGGGAGATCCAGAATCTTAAGGAAGAAAATGACTGCTTGAAAATCAGAATTAGGCAAGAAGAAGCCAGTGAAGTTATGAGACCAAGAAATAATAAAACAAAATATAAAGAATAATAAAATAGAGGAAAAGGTAAAGTATTTCATATGAAAAATAACTGACCTGGAGAAGAGATCAAGAAGGGAAAACCTAAGAATAATCAGACTACCTGAAAGCTATGACCAAAAAAAGAATCTTGATATAATAATACAAGAAATCGTTAAAGAAAAGTTTCCTAAAGCATTAGAAAAAGAGGGAAAAGAAGAAATAAAAAAATCCACCAATCACCACCTGAAAGAGATCCTATGAGAAAAACCCATGGGAATATCATAGTCAAATTCCAAAATCCATAGCTCAAGGATAAAATATTACAGCAATAAAAAAAAATATTTTAAATATAGTGATGCCACAATTAAAATCACACAAGACCTAGAAGCCATGACACCAAAAGAACACAGGTCTTGGAACCATATATATTGAAAAGCAAAAGAATTGGGGCTCTGGACAAAAATATCATACCCAGAAAAACCAAGCATAATCCTGAATGAAAAAAAAAATGGACATTTAATGAACTGTAAAACTTTCAGGACTTTGTTAAAAAAAAAAAAAACCTGTACATAATAGATTTGACATATAAGAGCCAAGAGAAATGAGATACATACCAAAGACTAAATACAAGGGACTCCATAAGATCAAACTATTTACCTTTTATGTATGTAAAATGTATGTCAAAAATTATTACTAATAATTGGATAGTTCATAAGGAGATTAGGGTAGACTTGAATGTGATAGGACTTTAAAAAGTGAAATAATCTAGGACCAGCTTAAAAAAAAAAAAGAATTTCCTTATACAAAGGAGGTACAAGAGGAATTGAAATAATTTGTAGTCATATGAATAAATGCTCTAAATCATTGATTAGAGAAATGCAAGTTAGAACAACCTTGAAATATCATTTTATACCTATCAAATTGGCTAAAATGATTGAAGAAGAAAGCAACAAAGGTTTGAAGGGATGTGGAAACATTGGCACACTAATTCGTTATTGGTGGAATTGTGAACTGATCTAACCATTTTGGAGAGCAATTTGGAATTATACCCAAAGAGTTATTATATTATTTATACCCTTTGACCCAGAAATATCACTACTAGGTCCATTTAATGATTATGGAAAAAGGAAAAGAACCTATATACACTAAAATATTTATAGCAGCTCTCTTTGTAATGGTAAAGAACTGGAAATTGTAGGGATGCCCATCAACTGGGGCATGGCTATATAAGTTGGGGTATATGATTGCAAAATGATAAGCTCAATGATCTTAGAAAAACCTGAATAGACTTGCAAAAAATAATGGAGTAAAATGAACAGAACCAAGAAAACTGTATACAATAACAGCAATAGTTTTGTAAGAACAAATGTGAGAGAATAAGTCATTTTGACTATTATAATTATATATTATATATATATTTATATATTATATAAAGGACATAATGAAGGAAGATGCTATTTGCACCAAGAGAAAGAACTGATAAATAAAAGTACTTATGGAATAACTCTGTGTGTGTATGTGTGTCTAATGACAGCCATTGGGGGGGTAAAAAAAGGGGGAAAATTTACATGATAATTTTATTATATATTTTAAAGGAATATCAAGCTGTACATTAAAGTTTTGCAGTTTCATGTGCAACTATTTTTTTATTACACTACTTTGGAAATGCCTGTTTTATTCTATAAATTAAAAATAAAATAAATTTTAAAAACAGAAATGTCTATGGATCATCCAATTTGAACTATTGAATAAGCAGCAATGTGCTCTGCCTGAAAAAAATGCCACTAGAATAACATGAAAGCATGAAGACCTTGACAAAAACTAGTTTGTAACTCAAGTTTTTAACAAAGACACAAAAGAAAGTTAATACAAATATGCTTTTTTTTTTCAACTTGAGAAATGTTAGTGAAAAGGGTAAAAAGATTTGATGATGTGATATTGAAATCCAAGAGAAAGACTGGGGCTCGAGATGGTGGGGAGGGAAGAAGAGAGAAAGAGAGACAGAGACAGGGAGAGAGAGAGAGAGAGAGAGAGAGAGAGAGAGAGAGAGAGAGAGAG
>NW_027187352.1:23763762-23765994 GCF_028583685.1 Petaurus breviceps papuanus
GAGAGAGAGAGAGAGAGAGAGAGAGAGAGAGAGAGAGAGAGAGAGAGAGAGAGAGAGAGAGAGAGATTAATGAAACTGAGCTCACAAATACTTAAGAAATCATGGAGAGTGGACAAGGGATCACTGAAAATCCCAAGATATACCTCCATTTAGGGGTTTATCAATGGAAGTTAATTCAGCCAAAGAGACAAAAGAAGTAACCAGACAGGAAGAAGAGTCAAGAGAGAAATGTCAAAAAAAAAAATGGGGTGGGAAGGTAGTTTTCAGGAGGGGAAGCTGATGAACCATGTAAAAAGTTGGTGCAAAATTAAGACTACCAGATTTGGCAATGTAAAGAAAACTGGTAACTTTGGAAATGGCAGTTTCAATTGGATGAGGTATAAAAAAAGGACCTTATTAGAGAAAAGGAAGACAGGATAAAAGACAAAACTGAATAAGGGAAATCCTTTAGACTCAAACACTAGGCTTTGTATATGGTGGTTGATTTATAAATGATTGTTATATTATTGAATTCCTTAAGCTTGATATTCACCAAGCTTAATATTATACTCATGTATAAATCTTAAAAAATGCATTAAAAGGTCACCTTCATATATTTTGCTTTATGGATCATTGCTTTTTGACAGTAAATGAGCTCTTGTTCATTTTCTTGAGCTTTGAAAATACCAAGCAAGTGAATGACAAATACACAGGCATTGAATTCTTATCAGGCACCACTTTTCATTAATATTTTTAATAGAATATTCGTCTAGTAAAAGCACAGAATCTTATTAATAATAGCTTCTCTGTTTAATTGAGCAAATACCTGCTCAGGTATTGACTTTACTTTCTCTGTGTAGAATGAATGAAAACCAGGTTGAACAAAACTGGAGTCAGCTATTAGCAAATTAATTGATTGAGGTCTTCTTTTTCATGTTATTGTATAAGAAAAATTACAATAGGTGCTCAACAAATGTTTCTTTCCTTCCTTCCTTCCTTCCTTCCTTCCTTCCTTCCTTCCTTCCTTCCTTCCTTCCTTCCTTCCTTCCTTCCTTCTTTCTTTCCTACCTTCCTCTCATAAGCAGCAGAATCTGCTTCATTCATTAGCTGCTGATTAAATCAGAAGTAGATTGGCCTCATTGATCCTAAAACCTCTTATTTACAATAGGTATCATTAGTTGAAACAACAGTATATCTCTCTTAAATTATATCACAGAACCATCTTGACCAGTCATTTTCAAATTCATTTGGTTGTTGTTTTCAGTGTTAATAGCATCCTTGGCCTTCTCATCACCATGGTTAAGTCCTCCTACTCTTATGCCCATCATGTTGCTTCCCAGAAGAGGCACCCTGACTGTCTGCACCAGAGGAATGGGAAGAGGAACAGTAGGCAGCAGCTTGGTAAAGGAGGTTGATCTTAAGGTGTTGTCCTTTCTGCCCCTTTGCAAGCTTATTAAGATGGGAATAACAAGTATTATGAAGGTCATGTAGATATATTATGATGGGAGTAGATTATAAACATTTAAAACGGTGAGTTATGAATTTTATTTTTATTTTTAAAATTTTAATAATAATCATTTTAATGAATTAAAATTGTTAAATAAGTTAAAATTTATTAAATTTAATTTAGAAAATTTAATATAATCTATATAAAATATTAAAAATTAAAAATAAATTTAATTTAATCATTTTAAAATTATGAATTTTAAGTAAAAAACGTTTAAATAGAAATGTCATTTCAAGATAAATATTAGTGAATCTTTTTTTACCTCAATCTTTCCAGTTCCTTTCTCTTTCTTATTAGCTCTACTAAGGTTGTTGTAGTATAATGGAAAGAGTTGAAAAATTTGGAGTTGTAGAAAGAAGCTGGCTTCAAATATCATGCCAAGTAAAATGCCAACAGCTATAGTAATATTCATACACATTTCATTCTTGGCCTTTTCCAGAAATCTAGTCTTCCAAAGCGCTCCATTTCCCACAATTTCTTCACAATGCCTCTACAAACTTCCTTTTTTTAAAAATCAAATCTCAGCAGCGTCTTTTCTTTTTTCAGACCCATTAGATTAAAATTAGCAGTTTTTACCAAGTTAAAGTCTAAGAACTCATGACTTAAAAGTTTTCACCAACCTATCTCCTAGGAGGAAAAACTTATGTTGCCTAGTTTCCTTTTTGTTTGTTTGCTTGTTAAAACTCACTTAAAAAAGCGAATGGGTCTGAAAAAAGAAAAGACGCTGCTGAGATTTGATTTTTAAA
>NW_027187352.1:23766394-23875251 GCF_028583685.1 Petaurus breviceps papuanus
GGCATTCCAACTATATTTATTTTCAGGTACACTATAGTACTTCCTGGAAAATTATTTCAAATATTGAAATACAGAATACTTGGTGAAACTGCTAAAAAAAACAAAAACAAAAACATGCTCATATCTCTACTTCCTGAGCATCCAATTAATTTCTATATCTTTTAACAAGTCAGGGCTTTGTTTGAGCTCACCCTTCGGTCACTATCATTTTGTCCTCTGAGAACACTGAAATATCTGCAAGGAACACCCCCCATTGGGCAAACAGTACTCAGCTCCAGGAGCTCCCATCCTGTTGAATCCACAAACTTAACAACGAAGATAGAAACACTCATCCTAGAATCCCCATTGAACAGCATATGCTAAGGAAAAGAAACAAAACAAAAACAACAACAAAAGGCTTCCAAAGATTTGAAACCAGTCTCATTATTGTCTAGGCAATACCTATACTCATGTGTGAATGTGTGAATGATCATCATCACTCCTTGGAGGAGGGAGAAAAAAAAATACCTGCCCTGGATCATGGGAAGTCCATGGGAAAGATTCCCAAAGTACTAAGTAATAGACAAAGAAAGGCGAAGAGAGATTCCAGCTTAATTTTTTATTTCTAATGAACCAAAAGCCTTATTTTCCTGAGGTTAGCACTTCCACGTTAAAGATGGATTTCAAGTATACTAGGTTCCTTATCTGTACATTGATGAGATTGGGCCTTATACGACAGCTAGTTCATCCCAGAAAGGTTAACCATCCCTTAGCCCTCACATACCTTCAATCTCCCGCACCAGTGGCATCTTCTCAGATGTGCCTTAGATGTGCCCTGAGATGTGCCCAATCCTAAATGTTTTCCCTTGGGTCTTTAATTTCATCAAGGTACTGTCTTTCCTTTTCTTCATTGCTAAACTTAAAAAAAATACAATTAACATTTATATAGAGTTTATTATATAGAGAAAATTACTGGTTACATAACGATATATTTGGAAAGTGCTAGGTAATCAGAAAAAGTAAAACAAGTAATTGAGATTAGTTGCTTCAGTAAAAATGCAGCCTACAAAATATCCCCCTCCCAAATATTAAGAGCATGTCTATATCCAGCAGACAGTGATAGAAAGGGAAAATCCCATTGAAAATAACTGTGGAACGCATAAAATAACTAGGAGGAAATCTACCAAAGCATACTCAGTATCAATAAAGAGAATTACAAATTGCTCCTTAAAGAAATTTTTTAAAAAACAACATATAGTTTAAAGAATATTTATTCATTGCTTATAACTGAGTAATGTCAATATATTAAAAATTATAATGCTAACAAAATTAACTTATGTTAGAACTATACCAATGAAAAGCAAAGAGAAAATTTACAAAAGTTGACAAAATACTAACAAAGTTATCTTTGGGAAACAAAAGATCCCGTCAAAAAATAAATAAATAAATAGTGTGGAGAAGGTAGGAATGAAGGAGAAATGATACTTCCAGACCTCAAAAAAAATTTTTTTCTCAGTAATAATCAAAAGCATTTTTGCCTTGGTTAAAAATTTTTAAAGTAATTTTAAAGACCTGTCTAAACATTAAAGAATTAGAATTGATTAGGGGTGGCTAGGTGGTGCAGTGAATAATAGAGCAGAGGCCCTGGAGTCAGGAGGACCTGAGTTCAAATTTGGCCTCAGACACTTGACACAATTACTAGCCATGTGACTTTGGGCAAGTCACTTAACCCCAATTATCCTGCAAAAAGCAAAAAAAAAAAAAAAAAAAAAGAATTAGAAATTATTTAACTTTGCAACCCTATATCTAATAAAACAGAAAGTATTCCTTATCTAGGTAATACTTCTTTATTTGATAAGATTTACTGAAAAAACAAAGAGCAATCTGGCAGAAATTAGGTTTAGACCAATATCTTATATAGTATTCCACAATAAATTCAAAATGGAATGTATGACATAAAGACTAAGAGTATACCATTTAAAAAAATAGAAGAGAAGCAGATTACATTCCTTGAATCACTATAGAAGGTGAATTCCTAATCAAAGAAGGAATCAATTTCAAATCATAAAATAGATGATTATGATTATATGAAACTGAAAAGCTTTTGCCTGAATAAAATGTACACAAATAGGGTAAGAAGAGAAGTTGTTGCGTTGTTCCCACGCCCCGTTCCGCGCGTGTCGGCCATGGCCCCGCTCCTGCTGCCCCTGCTGTTGCGCTCTGCGGCCCGGGCCCTGCGCCCCGCCGCCCTCCCAGCGCTGCGCCCCGCCCTGGCCGCCGCCACCCGCGCCTTTGGAGGCCTCCTGGGAGGAGGAGTCGCCAGCGGGCAGGGCCCCGCGCGCCCCCGCCTCCTGCAGCCGCTCCTGGAGCGCGCCCGGTCTGTGTTCGTGCACGTGCGGGGGGCTCCACACGGAGGGGGACAAGGCCTTTGCCGAATTCCTGACAGATGAAATTAAAGAGGAGAGGAAGATCCAGAAACACAAATCCCTCCCCAAGATGTCTGGGGATTGGGAGCTGGGTGTGCAAGGGGCAGAAGCCAAGTTAGTCCGGAGAGTAGCTGGCGAGAGGATCACAGTCACATTCAATATTAACAACAGTATCCCACCGACATTCGATGATGAGCCCCCAGAGGGACAGAAAACCCAAGAACAGTAAGAGCCTGAACTTACATCAACCCCGAACTTCGTGGTGGAGGTTGTGAAGGATGATACCAAGAAGGCCCTTGTGCTGGACTGCCACTATCCAGAGGATGAGGTTGGACAGGAAGAAGAAGATGAGAGTGACATCTTCTCCACCCGGGAAGTTAGCTTTCAGCCCACCAGTGAATCTGACTGGAAGGATACAAACTACACACTCAACACAGATTCCTTGGACTGGACCCTGTATGATCACTTGATGGACTTCCTGGCTGACCGGGGAGTGGACAACACATTCGCAGACGAGCTGATTGAGCTCAGCACGGCCTTAGAGCACCAGGAATACATCAACTTTCTGGAAGACCTGAAAGGATTCGTCAAGTGTTCAGTAGGGAGGCCTGAGGCTGCGGGCCTGCTGTGCTCCCTGAGCCCTTCCTTCCCAGAGAACGTTTCTAGAAGCCATCATGGAGAAAGCACTGTGCTGTGAAATACCGCCAGGCGTAAATTATGTTCCCTAACCCTTTATTTCCAGAATGACAAGAAATAAAACCCTTGCACCCCTCAAAAAAAAAAAAAAAGAAGAGAAGTTGTTGACTAGAAAAATCTTTGCATAAAATGTTTCTGGTAAGAGTCTTATATCTAAGATATTTAGGCAACTAACAGAAATATGTAAAACTCCAAACCTTTCCCCAATTGCGAAGTAGTCAAAGAATATAAACGATAACTCTCAAAATAACTACAAACTATTACTGCTATTATTATATTATATATTATAAACTATAATTATATAATTATTATAATATATATTATAAACTATTAAAAATGCTTCATGTTACTAATAAGAGAAATACACATAGTAGAACTCAGAGATTTCATCTCACAGTCAGCAAAGCAGGCAATGGTGATAAAACATCAGAACAATTAGTGTTAGAGGAGTTTTAGAAAGTTAGGAACAGTTCTACATTTTGAATAAAGCTGTAAGTTTGTCCAACTATTCAAATTATGCAGATAAAGTACATGAAATACCTAGGACCCAGAGGTCCTACCACTGGCTATATGCCCTCAAGGAGATCCACAACAAAAAGGAATCAAGCAAGAAATAAACAAAACAAAGAAAAAAGTACCACACAAATCAAAATATTTAGATGAGTACTATCTACAGTATCAAAGAAATGGAAACAAAGTATATGTCCATTGACTGGGGAATACTAAACAAATCACAGTACCTACATGTAATGAAATATTATTATGCTATAAAAAATAACACAATAAATACAGAGATGCATAGAAAACTCTTATGAACCAATGAAAAATGAAATGAGAAAGAAAAACAATATACATAATGGCTTTGCCAATGTAAAAAAGAAAAATGGAACAGAAACAACAAAATGCTCAAAAACTGAGTGCTGAAAAATTATAATAAATAAGTTTGGTCCCCAAATGAGATAGAAGACACCTCCCTAATTTCTCTTCACAGATGCAGAGAAAGGAGTCCATAAGTTAAAAAACTAATATCAAATGCTTGGGGGCAGAGTCAAGATGGCAGAGTAGAAGCAGGACCTCCCCACTGCTCCAACTTCCACCATCCCCGATCTATTTTAAAAGGGGACTCTAAACAAACTTTGGAGCTGCAGAGTCCATGAAATGACAAAGAGAAGCTAACCTCCCACTGAGGACAGCCTGATAGGCCGGCAGGAATCAGCCAGCACAGTGCTCTAGGAGCCGAGCCCAGCCCCACACCAAGGCTTTAGCCCCAGGGCAGGCCTGACCAGCCACGGGCAGGAGCAACTCCAGATCAGCAGCAGCTGTGGCTGTTTCCAGATTTATCAACATATAGATATGAAGGACAAAGTGAGAGGTCAGTGCAGTCTAGACTTTGGGACCCAGTAAGTGGGAGTGCTTGGCTTTTGCCCCCAGGACAAGAAGCCACTGAGACACTGGCACAGCCAGCCAGCACCATGTGGCAACTTCAGCTTCTAGACTGCAGAGTGTAGGGGAACCAAGCACCAGTCTGAGGGGTAATTTCTCTTGATTTAACCTTCTTGGATCTGGATTACAGTGTAGGGTGGAGGTCCTGGGGTGTGTGTACAGCTTGCCAGAGCATGTGGAGACTTCAGAGAGGGCACCCATCTAATACCTCTGACAGCTGAGAAAAGCCCAGCATTTGGGAAGAAAGCTCCCCTGTCTGGTGGCAGAGTACTACTGTGGCAAAAAGCCCAGGGATCAAGTGACTGAGGGGCTACATGACCAGGCAAAGGAAACAAAGCAGACAGAAGATTCTAATATTAGACTCCTATTTGGGGGACAAAAAGGAGCAAAGCATGGAACAGGAGGAAGACAGTGAAGTCAGAACTCCTGCACCAAAAGCTTCTAAGGAAAATACGAGCTGGTTACAGGCCATAGAAGACCTTAAAAAGCAGATAAGAGAAGTGGAGGAAAAATTGGGACAAGAAATGATTACAATGAAAGAAAATTACAAAATGAGAGTCAACAGCCTGACTGAGGAAAATCACACCTTAAAAAATAGACTAACTCAAATGGCAAAAGAGGCTCAAAAAGGCAATGAGGAGAAGAATGCCTTAAAAAGCCGAATTTGCCAGATGGAAAAAGAATCTCAAAAGCTCACTGAGGAGAATTATTGCTTCAGAATTAGACTGGAGCAAATGGAAACTAATGACTTTATGAGAAATCAAGATGCTGTTAAACAGATCCAAACAAAGGAAAGAACAGAAGGCAATGTGAAATATCTCATGGGAAAAACCACTGACCTGGAAAATAGATCCAGGAGAGATAATTTTAAAATTATTGGACTACCTGAAAGCCATGATCAAAGTTAGAACCTAGAAATCATCCTCCAGGAAGTTCTCAAAGAAAACTGCCCTGATGTTTTAGTACCAGAGGGCAAAATAGAGGTTGAAAGAATCCACTGATCACCTCCTGAAAAAGATCCCAAAAAAGAAAATTCCTAGGAATATTATAGCCAGGTTCTGGAATTCCCAGATTGAGAGAATATTACAAGCAGCCAGGAAGAAACAATTTGAATATTGTGGAAACACAATCAGGATAACCCAGGATCTGACAGCTTCTACACTGAGGGATCGAAGGGCTTGGAATATGATATTCCGGAGGGCAAAGGAGCTGGTATTAAAACCAAGAGTCACCTACCCAGCAAAACTGAGTGTCATGTTTCAGGGGGAAATATGGTCATTCAGTGGAATAGAGGATCTTCGAGCATTCTTGCTGAAAAAACCAAAGTTGAATAGAAAATGTCACATTCAGATACAAGAAGCAAGTGAAGCATGAGAAGGTAAACAGGGAAATCATAAGGAACTTATCAAAGTTGAACTATTAACATTCCTACATGGAAAAACAATAATTGTAACTTATGAAACTTTTCTCAGTAGTTGAAGGGAATAGAAATATATATATGAGGGTATATGGACATATGAACACATATGTGAATGTGTGTATATATGTTTACAGGTATACATAGATAGAGGGCACAGGACCAATTTAACAGGAAGGGATGATTGTTAAAAGGTGAAATTAAGAGGTGAGGGAGGAATATAATGAGAGGAGATGGGGGGAGACAGAATGGGGTAAACTATCTCATATAGAAGAGGCAAGGGAAAATGGTTACAATGGAGGGGAAGAATAGGAAGGCAAAAGGGAATGGGTCAACCTTATTCCCATTGAATTTTGGTTGAGGAGGGAATGAAATACACACTAAATAGGATATTTCACCCTACAGGAGAGAAGGGGGAAAGGGGATGAGAGAGGGGATGATGGAAGGCAGGGCAGGCTGGGGTGAGGGAAGTTGGAAGCACCCACTTTTGAAGAGGGGCAGGATCAAAGTAGAGAATAGAATAAGTGGGAGGTGGGATAGGAGGGAGGGAAATATAGTCAGTCTTTTACAATATATCTACTATGTTATTGTTCTGCATTAGCCACACATGTGCAACCTATACTGAACTGCTTATCTTCCCAGTAAGGGTGGGTGACAAAGGAGGAAGGGAATGAATCTGGAATTCAAAGTTTTAAAATCAAATATTCAAATATATATGTATATATATACATATATACTATTTTACATGTAATTTGGAAATAAAATATACAGGCACTGAGGCATAGAGATCCACTGGAAAAGTCAAAAGGGGTATGGGAGAAAATATGGGAGAGAGCAGATTGGAGGAGGGGATATCCTGTGGAACTGCTATTTTGGGGCGGTGGGTAGGGGGAAAACGGGGAGACAATTTGTAACTCAAAATCTGGTGGAAATAAACGATGTAAATCAGAAGTTAATAAAGCATTTGAAAATTAATTAATTAATCAATTATAAACAATAAAAATTAATAAAAAATAAAAAACTAATATCAGACCTTTTTTATATACTAGATATTATTTTTTGCACAATTTTCATTTTTTATCATCATCATTTTTAATTTATCATAAAGGATAACTTTCTGGGAACAGGCATAGTAGAAGACATAGATGATATAAAAACAAAATATAGCAATAAAATATTTTTAATAATAGCCAGTATTTAAATAGTGCCTACTCTTTGACAGGCATTGTGCTAAGAGCTTTATATTTATTATCTCATTTGATCCTGACAACAACCCTTAGAGTGTTATTATTATTCTCATTTTACAGTTTAGGGAACCAAAGCAGACAGAGGTTAAATGAGCTCCCCATGGTCACACAGATAGTGTCTAAGGTCAAATTTGAACTCAGGTTTTCCTCACTCCACTGCAGGCAAGGGGAGAATCATTATGAAGAGATAGTGATGAAAAAAAAAAAGACACATGCAATCTTTTTCTTTGTATTTTTTTTAAAGAAACTGGCCAATAATCTCAGGGGAGAAAAAAGAATGAATAGGTGATGTATCCCTACTGAAGCATTACTATTTCAACTACAAAAGTCTATCTGCTTTCACTACTGACGTACTAAGTTGGGATGGAATCACTTCCCAGGCTACTCAGAAGGAAGAAGAATTATGGGAATTAAATGATATTGATTTGGAATGTGTGTGATATAGTTTGTTACTTTACTTTCCATTTAAATTCTGATTAAATATTTAGTTGTTTTAATGTTATTCTTTGCCTAAATTTGTTAATGTGGTAGCAACTGAATTTTTTTTTTTTTTGCTTTTTTGGAGGGGGAAAGGTAGGGCAATTAGGGTTAAGTGACTTGCCCAAGGTCACATGGCTGGTTTGTGTGTGTGTGTGTGTGTGTGTGTGTGTGTGTGTGTGTATGTTTAGTGTCTGAGGTCAAATTTTAACTCAGGTTCTCCTGACTTCAGGGTTGGTGCTCTATTCACTGCACCACCTAGCTGCCCTGCAACTAAATTTTTATACTTGAGTTTAATTTAGAAGATATCAGTCTTAAACAGGGCAGGATCAAAATTATATAAGAATACTTCTCAAGGAATTCTTTTCTTTAGAAGGTCTCTGAATTTTTGATCAATGATGCTACTTTCAGAACATTCCCCAAAAGTGATACAGCCCAAGAAATCTCCCTTCTCTAACAAGAGGAGTAGATTCCATAATTACACTGTGTACAAAGTATTCCACTCCTCTACACTAAAGGCTAGAGTTCTGAAAAATTATCCATGAATTTCTCTCTTGAGTCACATAAGCACGAAGGTCAGCCTTCTCCATTTGCTTCTATCATAGATCCAACTGCTTTCATTTCTGGCTTGGAGAAAGTCCATTAAAAAAAATCTCTTGGGGCAAATGGGCAAGAAACCTGGAGACAAGTACCTGCAAGTTCCATTTGTTCCTATCCCAGTCATCATTACTGATTTCTGGGAGGACTATACTGTGCATATATAAGGACCCCCAATCCCAATCTGTCCCCTCCAGAATACAGGTCTTGTCCGCTCTACTCTTGTCAGTTTTCTGAACAGAGAAAAGTGAAAAAAAAAAAAATGGCAAAAGGGACTAGCATGTTTATTAGGTCATGTTAAGCTAGTGAGAAAGGCAGCTCCTTACAACAGGACCTGACCTCCTAAGTCCTACTCAACCAATACTCCATGTGAGTGTATAGTTTATTTATTGTCCATGAGCCTTGAGATTTTAAATAAAGACTGATATAAGAAAAAACTGTTTTTAACAATTAGAACAGACTAAAAGTGGGAGAAAATTGATTCTCCCTCATTAGAGATCTTCAATGCTTATACATGTTGGATCAATAAGCACTGGTGACACTTGCTTCAGGATGAAACGCACACTTTTTTATTTGGTATTTAGAACTGCTTTTCCCAAACTGGCCCCAGCTTACTTTTCCAGTCTTACTATATATTATTCCCCTTCATTCACTCTGTAGTCCAACCACACTGGTCTTCTTTCTATTCCACACATGACATTCCATCTCAAATCCCCATGCTGTTTTGCTCTAGTGCTTTGTCACAATAAAAATTATTCCTATACAAATCATTTTGTATTTGTAGATATTTCCCCTTAGTTTT
This sequence comes from Petaurus breviceps papuanus, assembly GCF_028583685.1. NCBI lineage: Eukaryota > Metazoa > Chordata > Mammalia > Diprotodontia > Petauridae > Petaurus > Petaurus breviceps. Next base: position 23,775,479 of record NW_027187352.1, read on the forward strand.
GGATCTTTGGGGACATATGCCCAGTAGAGATATTCCTGAGTCAAAGTGTTACTGTTTAGTGGCTTTGGGGTGTTCATTCCTAAATTGCTTTACAAAATAGCTCAATTCACAACTCCAACAACAGTGGATTAATGTACTGACCATCCTTAACACTTTCAACAATGATTATTTTCCTTTCTTTGCCATATTTTTAAAATTATATGAATGTGAGATAGAAAATCCATGTTTTAATTAGAACTTTTTTGTGATTTGGCTTTATTCATATATTTGTTTATAGCTTGAATTTCTTCTTTGGAGAAGTGTCTATTCATATCTTCTGACTATTTATATACTGGGGAATGACTCATAGATTCTCTATATATCTTAACATATACGATCTTTATCAGAGAAAATTTTCAGCAAAAATGTTTTCCCAGTTCAGTTTCTCTTCTTATTTTGACTACACAGTGAGGGTAAGTGTAAAGTAAAAGTAAAGTAAGACTAAGGAGTATGTATGTGTATGATGCCCATATATATGATGTGTGTCCATATGGATCTGTCTGCATGCTACTCACAAGGAGTCTCTTCTACCCAGCGTTCTCTGAGAAAGAATTTGATTCCTGCCAGGAGAGGAGTAGGACACTGGAATCAGAATCTTGCCACTCTGTTTTCCTTAGAGAAACAGTATTGGGATAGAAATATCTGTTGATATTGTTCTTGTTGTTTAGTCATTTCATTAATGTCTGACTCTTTGTGTCCCTGTTTAGGGTTTTCTTGGGAAAGATACTGGAGTAGTTTGCCACTTCCTTCTCCAACTCATTTTACAGATAAGTGAGGCAAATAATATTATGTGACTTGTCCAGGGTCACACAGCTAATAAGTGTCTGAGGACATATTTGAACTTAGATCTCCTTGACTCCAGACCTGACTTTCTATCTACTGTGCCACCTAGCTGAAGAAATATCTATCTTCCCCCAATATTGTTAGTCTAAGGAAAGTAATTCTTAAATTCAAGATGGGTTCCTGATTACTTTCCTTAATGAGGAAGAGGAGCCCAGCTATATATCCAAGGTTTGACTCTCTTCCCACCAAATACTAGTTCCATGATGAATATACATGTAGCAAATAACAACGTTATTTTTATCCAACATAGCAAACAGAAATCAGATAAATTATACTAATGAGACTATATAAGAAACAAAACAGAGTGAATAAGTCATACCATTGGAAGAGAGAAAGTGAAACAGAGAGACAGAGACAGGCAGACAGACAGAGAAAGAGAGAAGGGGAGAGAGAGAGACAGAGGCAGAGACAGAGAGAAAGAGAGAAGTACGATGGGGATAGGGACAAGATTGAGAACTGTTGGCTTCTTCCCACAGTCTTTCCCTCCCTTCAGAGACCAGATGAGAGTCTAGAATCATGTGTCTTCTTTCTTGAATCTGGAAGACAAAAGAATAGGATCTCTCTGCTACTAAGCTCTTAAGAGGATGGAAGAAACCTGGAAAAGCCTCCTGCAAGAAATGAGATTTCCTTCCTTGAAGTAAAGATTCTTGAATTAATGAATTGAGATTCTCCCACCAGTTAGTTTACTCTCCTAACATATTTCACAAAATCTTTGACCTGGAATGGATCTTGAGAGGATCCAAACTGAAGTTAATCTGAAAGCAGCTCGGGAAGTTGACCAGGAATGAGGGGAATTATAGTTGTGAGGAAAGTAACAGAAAGCATGTAATAAAATAATTGATTGAAGGATTAGTGATTACTTAGCTTGGAAAAAAGGTTAAACAGGAACATGGCAGCTGTGTTGAAACACTTGGATGGCAGTCCTGCAAGGAGTCTCTCTTTAGAGGTAGAGTATTTTAAGTGGACAGACCACAGGGAATCCAGTTATGAGACCAAAGTTTGATTCCCAGATATGACACTAAGTGCTTAATGACCCTTTTTGGAGTCTCGATTTACTTATCTGTAAAATAGGGATAACAGATATTTACCACAGAGTTGTGTGATTTAAAAAAAAATGCTTTGCAAACTTTAAAGCACTATGAAAATTCCCATACCTAGGGTAGTTTCCTATTCCATCCCCTACTTCAGTGCAGAAATATATCAACAATTAATCAGCCATCCTTCATCAAGCATCTATGCTACTATGTGCTAGACTCTAGAGAACAAAACCAAAAATGAAACATTCTTTGCTCTCAAAGAGCTAAATTCTACGTGGGGAGAAAGAATATTTTATATGCATTTGCATCCATATAAAATAAATCCAAGGTAGTTTACGGAAGAAGGGCCCTAGAAACTGGGAAAATCAGCAAAAGCTGCAAGTAGAGGGTGATGCGTAAACTGAGTTTTGAAAGCTAGGTATTGCAAGAGGTGTAACCCTGGAGTGAGAGCATTCCAGGCAGTGGAGAGAGGGCAAAAGGCTGAAGATGGGAGAGAGAGGATTGGGTATAAAGAACAAAAAGGAAAGGAGTGCAAGGGCTCTCACCTTTATCAAGAGAGCCGAAATCAAGATGATTTAAAACCATACATATGGATTTTTTTTTTAAAGCGAGCTTTGGGCAATTTCACGAATTGGTTGCTTTTTTTATGTTACCACTTGTTAGAATGCTTGGATTCCTCCTTAAGAAGCAACAGTCGGATCACTCCGCCTTTTTCAGAGGCGGGTTGCCTCCAGTCCTCTAGTCGGTCTGTGATGGGCTAAAGGATGGAAAGACCAGGAAAGGTTGTGTCTTTTTTTTTCTAAGCACCGAGTCTCCGCCCAGACTGACCCCCGGTAGCAAAAGGAGAGGCGGGCACGCAGGCCAACTGGTTCTGAAGCCCAGGCGCTTCTCCAAGGAATTTGGCCGCACTAAGAAGGGGGCAGGGTAGGCGAGGGGGAGGATCTGAGTGCAGGAGAGCGGGAGAAACGTGCGGGCAGGCCCTTGGCATCAGCAGCGGCTGCGGCTGCCCCACCCCCCGGAGAACCTGGAGGAAGATTGGAGGAGAAGGAGAAGAAGGAGGAGGAGGAGGAGGACAATGTGGACCCCGCTCCAGAATTCCGTGGAGGTGGCGTTGCGCAGGAACCCTCACCGCCTGTGTGCGGGGACCCTGGGGGTAGCGGTCAGCCTCTTCCTACTCGGCTTTCTTTTCGGTAGGCGCCTGCAGGCAGAACGCTTCCCCCGCTGGGCTGCGGGTCCCATTTCCCCCATCATCCCCTGGGGCTCACCCTCTTTCTTGATCCTTGGGAAGCAAAGTAGGGGAAAGGGCTATCTAGGGATTGAAAGGGAGAGTCAGCCCTTGGCTTATACCCGGGCAGTTGCAGGCTTTCATTTTCCCTCCCCTCTTTGCCCCCCAAAGGAAATTCTTGCATCCTTAAACTCTCCCGAGCTACTAGTGTCAAAGAATTAGTAATTACACATGGCTGTATAGTGCTTCTTCTGGGAGGCGGGATCGTATAGTGGTAGAGTCAGAGTGCTTCATTTCCAATCCTGGCTCCACACCACCTGTGTGATTTGGGGCATGCCTGCCATCATCCTGGGCCTTGGCGACTATCCCTGAAGCCGGCCCATTCTATCTCTGAATTCGTGATGCTCCTCACCCCTGCAGTCCACAGGGAGCTCCCTTGGTTTTAGCACCTGTGCATTCGAGGCCCAGTCTGCTTTTCAGGAATACCCTAGGGTAGATGCCATACCTAGGGAGCACACACACTCAGAGGCCCTTTTTGCATTCACAGATACATTTTTTAGCACCAATATTTTGGGGTTATGAAAATGTGTGCATGGCATCTTGCTTTCTTGCGTATTGGTAGCACTCCAGGTCGTTGCAGACGCTTATCAGATCTCTTTCAACCAGTTTTCCTAATTGGGAGTAAAGGGAGCAGGAATTTTTCCTTGACTTTTAGGAGCCTTTAGTGCTCAAATCCTTTTTTATTGATGGTACTTAACATTAAGTAAAAATACCAAAATTCCAAAGTACCTCTCTTTTTCTCCTGGGATATCTTCTTGGCTGTGACTCAAAATTACAGACTTTCAGAGCCATAGAAAGTTAACTCAGGAAGGGCCCTTGCAGATAAATGGAATGGTGGACTTTAGTCGCAGAAATATCTAAGTTCATATTCAACCACCTACAGTGACTAATTTTGTGGCCATGGTAAAGTTGCTTGTCTTCTCTAAACCTTAGCTTTTTCACCTGCAAAATAAGATTAATACTACCTTCAATACCAATTCCACAAGGCTGTATGAAGCTTCAGTAAGCTGGCATATGCAAAGAGAAGTGCCATATAAATGCTACGTTATCATTATTTAGTTCAGTACCCTCATATACATCTTAAATCTGGGATAGAACAGCCTGATAGTTTGATTAGCACCTAATACAGTGCCTTGCACACAGTAGGCACCTAATTAATGATTGTTGAAAAGAATTGCACTGAATTGACTTCAATTTAGAATGAACCAAGCTGGACTTAGGGAAACACAGTCTAAGTCTGAAGCATGAGCTCCATTTCTTCAGCCCTCCACCTGCCTACTGTAACAGTGAGGTCTGCAGTTATTTTCTAATGTCATAATCTCTTGGTTCCCCAATTACAGATAAGGTTTTAAATACAAATTCTTGCCAGGATAACAAATGCAGATTCTTATTAGGATATGAGAAATAGCCCCCCTACTCCCAAATGATATCAGATCATTATTTGAAAGCAAGTTTAGCTTAATTGGTTTAAGATAGAGACACAGTTCAGAAAATGAGAGGTTGCTCATCCCTCTGCTAGCAGTCACAGTCAATAAGCATTGATCAAGGACCTACTATGTGCTGTGAGTACTGTGCTAAGCATTGGTGATGCAAATACATCATTAGATCTCCAGTTTAGACCTTGCTTCCTGTTTTGATTCTTCTATTAAATATCTCTTTGATCAGTAATTGGTGACTATTGAGTCATCCATTTCTCCCACTGTGTGCCTGTTTCTCCATTTGTAAAATGAGAATGTTAGACATGATCCCTAAATTCTAAAACCTTTTAGGTGTAAATCCCAAGATTTAAAGTCAGCCCAGTTCATGATAAATAAAATACCTCTTTGAGCCAGAAGAAATTTAATTTACGATTGAGCTCTACTCCCATCCCCCTTTCTGTAATCCTTGTGTGTTAAAATTATGAGTTTATCAGAATTCTTTAACTGTGAGGTTTGATGAGAAGTTAATTGACAGGTGGTATTGTACAAATGCATTATGTAACTCCAGGCTAGAGTAGCAGCCTAGTCAGCATATCTATCTAAAAGTGCTTATTGACATTGAATAGAACTTTGAACAGCAGATCAGTTGCATAATCTTAGCCTTTTTATATAGCCAGTTGTTTACAGAATTCAAAGTTGTTTCTTTGAGGAGAATGATACTTATTAAAAGTTTCAATAAAGCAATTAAAATTCCCTAGATAATCTAATGATGAACTCCTATGTGATTTCTTCTCATATATTTTAATTAAAAATAAAAATAAATGCATTGCAAATATCATACAATGTTTAAGAAAATTAGAGAATGAATTATGAATAAAAATAATTTATTTTACTAAATAAGTTAATCAGTGGCAAAATCATGAAATTAAAAAAAAAACCTTCCATCTCTTCTTCCCTCTCCCTCCTTCACCTCTACTTTTGGTGCTTCTCTGTCTCCCCACTTTGACATCTGGTACTCTTACAATTTCTGGGTCCACCACATGGGTACCTTCAAACAGACTTCCCTCTTCTTGGGAATTTTACAGCCTAAGAGCCATAAACCTCCAACTCCCTACCAGAGGCTATCTTTTATCCTATCCTTTTATCCTATCCCTTCAAGGGCTCCATCCTTTGGTGTTGACTAATCTGATAGTTTAATCTGTGCTAATTTAGCTTTTTTGAACCTCATTTGAAAAATAAGGATGATAATACTGGTACTTCTTACTTCCTAGTACCATGAAGAAAGGACAAAGTATAATTTAATTATAGCTATTTTTTTTTAATTTTATGAACTGCCTTTGACCTCGACTTTTCTCAAGAAATAATATCTCCACAGGAGTTACTCTGAGTACCCTCACTCCATTGACATCAATTGACCATTGACCTTGGGATGAGACTCCTTGTGCAAATTGCTACCCCAAATTTCTCCCATGAGAGATATCTAGTAAACACAATGGTGTGATAGTCAACAAACCATTATTCTTTTTCACCAACATTCTAACTGGAACTTTGAAAATAATGACTGAAAAAGCATGTTCTATTAGTTCTCCTTCAACTGTGAGGCAGAGCTAGAAAGACCTAGGATCAGGTCCAACCTCTTACTCATACTGGATCTAAGTGATTCTAACCAAGTCACGGTATTTCCATGTCTAGGAGTTCCCTACATTCATAAAACTACAGGTATGATCCCTATATTCTTCCTTGCCTACCCAGCATGGGGGAGAGAAGATAATAAATTACATTTTGTTCTTTCTATGTCTGAACTGCCCATAGAACATCAAGTTGGAGCTGTCCAATAGCTAGTAATGTAGATCAGGATGTAGCTAGTATTGTAGATCAGGATAGACACTGGGTCTTGATACATAGACCTGAGAATAATTTCATAGAGAAAATAATTAAACCCATGAGAAGAGATGAGATGACCAAGGGAGGGTATATAAAGGAAAGAGGATTCAGGAACTTATCCATTTCTTCTCAGCCCTTCCTCCATTCTCCTCTCTTCCCTCAATCCTCCCAGATACTCCCTGCTGTTCTCCTCCCCTCCCCTAAGGGCTTTAATAGGTAGAGGACTGCATTCAAGTCAGATATCCTACACAGGTTGTGTAACCCTAGGCAAATCATTTAATTTCTATCTTAGTTTCCCCAATTGTAAAATGGACATAAGAACAGCACCTGCCTCCCAGGAATGTGAGGATTAAAAGAGATAATATTTGTAACATGCTTAACACAGTGCCTAAAACATAGTAAGTGCTTAGTAAAAGTTTGTTTCCTCCCTCCATGCTTCTTCATTTCACTGTTCATTGTTTCTTATGCCACATTAATATTCTATTTCACATTAACATAATATATAATGTGTTTAGCCATTTCCCACTTGTTGAGTATCAACTTTGTTTCCAGTTCTTTACTACTACTAAAAGTGCTGCTATAAATATTTTGGTGTATTTTAATATATATTGAAGCCTTTTTGTAAAGTCATAAGCATAGAAGTAGTATCTCTGCTACAGTATATAGATATTTTTATCACTTGCTTTTTACAATTCCAAATTGCTTTCCAGAATGGTTGGACAAACTCTCAGTGCCAAACCAAATACATTAATATGTCTTTCCACAATCTCTCAAACTTTGACCATTGTTCCGTGCAAGATGAAGCCTCACAGTTGATTTGATTTTTATTTCTCTTATTTTTTTATGACTTGGAGCATTCTTTCATATAGTTATTAATAGTCTCTTTTAAGAATAGTTTGTTTATATCTTTTGAGCTATTTTTCTTTGGGGTTAGTTTTTTAAGTCTTATAATTCTGTTGATTGTGTCTGCATATGATATGTATGTAAGAGTGTGTGTATGTGTAGAGTTGTGTATAGATATATCAATATACACACAAATGCATAATGAAATTTTAGAAGTATTTGATATAAAGATGTTTTTTTCTAAGTAGACCACTTATTTTTTTATCCTCAATATTAATTTTGTTTGTGCAAAAACTTTTCCACTTTATAAACTTGAAATCCTATATTTTTTCTTTTGTAATTGTATCTACCCTTTTTTTGGTGAAGAATCACTGCCATAGCTATGAAAATTATGTCATGTATTTCTCTTTGAATTTTTTTTTAATGGTATAGTCTTTAATGTTCAGGGCAGTTAGGTGGCACAGTGGATAGAGTGCTGGATCTAGAATCAGGAAGACTCCTCTTCTAGCATTCAAATCTTTCCTCAGACCCTTACTAGGTGAGTGTCCATGGGCAAGTGACATAATTATCTTTGCCTCACTTTCCTTATCTGTAATATGAATTGGAGAAGAAAGGGGCAAACCACTCCACTATCTTTGCCAAAACCCCAGATGGAGTCCCAAAGAGTTGGATGTACTGAAAACAATTGAACAACAACTTTAATGTTCAAGTCATATATTTATTTGTAATTTATTGTAGAATATGGTATAAAATGGTGGTCTATAGTCTTTTCTATTGGTCTACTTTTCTTTATTTTTAGCAAATACCAAATAATTTTGATGATTATCACTTTTCTATGTACTTTGAGATCTAGAAGTTCTATTTCCCCTTTATTCTTATCTTTCTTTTACATTATCTCTTGATATTTTAGTTCTCCTGTTTCTGCAAATAAAATTTGCTATTACTTTATCCATCTCTGTAAAGTATCCTTTTAGTAGTTTGATTGGCATAGCATTAAATCTTTAACTTGGTAATGTATCATTTTTATTGTATTATCAAGGGATAGTCATAAACTCTGAATATTCTTCCAGCTTAAGTGAACATTTTGTATTTATTCTATACTGGTACTGTGTGTGCTTTGATAGATTAGTTCCCAAATATGTTATGTTCTTTGTAATTATTTGGAATAGGACTTTCCTTTTTATTATTGTCTCCTGGATTTTGCTATTAACATGTAAAAATTCTTTGAATTGTGTGGATTTATTTTGTAGTCTTAGCCCAGTGCCTAATACATAATAGGTGTTTAATAAATATTTATTAAGTAATTGATTCAATTTTACTGAAGCTATTATTTGCTGATTCCCTAGGGTTTTCTAAGTAAATCATCATGTCATCAGCAAATAATTATAGCTTTGTCTCATCTTTCCTATCTTTATTAATCAATAAATGTTTATTAAATGCCTGCTATCTGACAAATACTATACCAAGTGCTAGGGATACAAAAAGAGGCAAAAGACAGTCTTTACCCTTAAGTAGCTTAAGTTTAAAAAATACTTCATTTATTTCAACATTGATTTTTAAAAATTTTGATTTCCAAATTCTTTCCTTCCCTCTGGCCCCTCTCCCACCCATTTAGAAAACAAGCAGTATGATATCAATTACGAGGGAATCAAATACAAGTGAAGTCATAGAAAACATGTTAAGGAACTTACTTTTATTTTCATTAAGAAAGGAATTATTCTGTCTTTTAGTGGGTATGATAGTGGAGACTCCATGGTGTAATGGAAAAGGCAACAGACTCAGTCAGAAAAAAACTGAATTTCAGTTTTAACTGGTTTACTTGGGTAAGACCCTTAACCTTTTCTCTGTGTGTGTATATATGTGTATATATCAATTTCCTCATTCCTAAAAGGCTATATTATAAAAATACTAAATTATTTTTATTAAAATATTAAAATTATTATTATTAAAAATACTATATTATTTCATTTGTTCATTCAGTAAGTACTTAATAATACATGCCTTTTCTATGTCAGGTATCATTTTACCATTGGCTTGTAGTGAAATAATGTACTTTAAAATGTTTGTAATTGTAAAGTACCATATAAATTGAGGTATGATGGTTACACAATCTTTCTTCACCTGTGTGAATACTGGAGCCTTTTGATAAATAACAATTATAATATCTCTACTCCCCACCCACCTGACAATTGATCGTTATCACTATCAGAAACACCACTGCCAGAGTCAGTTTGCTAAACTATTATAAAACTCAATTTGAAAAGGCGGTGATTGATATCTTGCCCAATTTCTACCCCAAACCTTGCCTGAAGAACAGAGATCTTGTCTTTGTGGCCTATTTATTCAACTCCACCCTCACAATACTTTTGTTTCCTCAGATTTTAAATAGTCTTGTCTATAGATAATTATTATAGGCTATGAAATTAGCTCAGAATGCTTACTGGAGAGTTGTTGTATTGATCAGATAATGTACCTCCTTGGGGATTAGCTCTTCAAATCTGAGTCTTTCTTTTCAAATATCTAAATCACTACATTTCTACAACTAATAAAAGAAAGGGAAGAGAGGGAAAATCCTTCCTGTGTGAGCTTCTGAGGATATCTTTAGTTATAGCCTATTTTTTCTTTTCTCTATTTATTTTTTAAGAAAAGGAAGAATGTGGTTGCTTATACTTAGTGAACAAATATTTGTACATTGTGAACAACCTTGAGAATATCTATCATTTTGAGAAATATTTGAATTTTTAAAAAAATTCTATCTACATTAACTTTCACTCCTTATAGTGCCATTTTTAAAAAGTTATCTATTTTATTCTGAACTTAAGAAATAAAACAAGCATTTCTATAACAGTATGATAGAAAAAAAAGATGATGAAGCTGCAAATCTATTATGTACAACTTTCTATGCCTCTTAAATATATTATAAAGCTATCACGTAACTTTCTTTTTTTCCCTTTTTTTCTCTGTCCCTTCCCTGCCCTAGAGATGGTTACCATTGGACCCAAAAATGTATATGTATATGTCTACACACTAACACATGTATTAACATTCTATACATACTTCTTTCTCTGGATGCAGATAGCAGCTTTCTTCATATGCCCTTTGTAGTTAATTTGGGTATTTATAATAGTCAAAATGCTTTAGTCACTCAAAGTTGTTTTTAAAACAATATTAAAATAATACCTTTTGACCCAGAAATACCACTACTAGATCTGTTTCCCAAGATGATTAGGGAAAAAGCAAAAGAAACTACATTTACTAAAATATTTATAGTAGCTCTTTGTGTGGTGATAAAGGACTGGAAATTGCAGGGATGCCTGTAAATTGAATGGCTTAAGAAGTTGTATTATATGATTGTGATGGAATGGTTGTTATCCTTTCTCAAAGAAGACCAAAATGACATTATGCTAGAGTCAAATTTCAGTGTGTCTAACTATGACTGATCAGAACAATACAAACTTGGAATACTCTGCCATAGGTCAATACTACTATGCTAGAAGAAATCATGAGCTTGATGATCTTAGAAAAACATGGATAGACTTGCATGAAATAATGAAGAGTGAAATTAGCAGAACCAAAAGAATAGTACATAAAGTAATAGCAATATTGTTTTATGATACCATTTTACATCATTTGTACAACATTGAATTTGGAGCCTGAAGATCTGGGTACCAGTTGCCATTCATTCACTTATTGTTGCACTGATATTTGGCAAGTCACTCATTTCTTAGTCTCTTTCTTCATCTATAAATTATTAATGATCATTGAAGTCCTTTTGTGTTTTTTTTTTTTAATCTTTCATTGTTCTTAGCTCCCGCTACTGAACTTTGAGGGGGTTTTTTTCCTTAAGATTATGCTTGAATTTAATAACATGCATTTGTCTTGGGGGAAGGGGTGGGGGAGTAGGTCAGTGTTTATCATATTTAACTTTTGAAATATTAACTAACATCCCCAAAACAATTTGTTAAGTTGTATCATTGTTATATTAGTCAGAGGGCAGCTGATGTCCTAGCAATTGACTGAGTTCAAGTGACTGATCATAACAAGGGAAATGAAAATCTTTCTGGCATTCAAAATATGAGAGAGCCTAGTTGCTTTTCAGTTTGATTTGTTCAATTCCAGTATTGATGTGACACTTTACCACCAGGTAAATAATTCTGCTTTTTCCCTGCTGACTATAAAAACAGAACTAGACTATCACTTTTTATCAAATGTCTTATAAAGAGAGCTTATAACCTGGTGATTTATGGCAATCTTTGTTCAGTGGGTGTTTTGAAAGCTTAGCTATTACATGATTTCCTTTTGGAATGTAGAAGTCTTTTTACATATGATTTTCTCTTAACACCAAGAGACAATTGAAATGTACTTTATTTTGGTAGAATGAAAAATCCACAGCTTCTTTATCTTTCTAGTCTTGTTTTTAGCCATCTTAATCAATTTGTTATACATACTTTGTTCTCAATCCCCTTCCTCTGATACCTTAAATTCTGCTTGTCAGAATCCTCAGACACATTTCTTCATCCCTTTATATCCTATACACAGGAAATAAGAGACTGAAAATATAATTTCATTAGTGTAAGGGTGGTTGAGGAAACTCTCTTTCCCAATGCAGGACAACACCTTCTCTACAACTTAGAAAATTAGATAGTTGCCAGCAGGACAAGTAACTAGATAACTCCTCATTTAGTAATGAAGCACATTCTTATGAAACTTATTGGCCAAAGAATTTTAGATTTAGAAATAGAAATAGACAGGACCACTTTCTTTCTTCACCATGACCAATGTCCCTCCCAAGGGCAATATCATCCCTTCTCTGACTCTTTGTCCTACCCAACACTCTGAAGTCCCCTAAGAACCCCCATATCATTTCACTATAGTGTGAGATGCTGTCCATAGAAGCACAACATTCTTCCAAGAGAGGACTTCTTTTCACCTAGCAAGCTTTTTCTAAACTAAACCAACCATGAATGTCCTCTTGCCCGCTGGAAAGCCATACCTCCTTCTCCATGTAAAGTCATTTCAGGGGCATCCTTTCTCCCAATCTGGAGGCATGCCACCCCAAATTCTAGTGCTACAGTCCTCGACCCTCTCCTCTGCTGCATATATCCTCATCTTGTTAAAGATTTTTCCCTTCACTTCAATAGCCAATCAATAAAAATGTATTAAATGCCTGCTATGTTCCAGGCACTCTGCTAAGCACTGGATTAGATTATAGGAATCATCAAAACATTACCATTCATTTGTTGACTTAGTAAATGGTATATTACTAAACTCTTTCTGCCTCTTCCTCTCCCTTCTCTAATGCTACCTTCTACTCAGCTCTTCTTTCCTATGAAAGCCATCTATTCATCCTCATGATTTATTTATTCCCCTAGTCATTAATTGAAAAACCCCTCCATTCTCCTATAATTTTAATGAGCATTTCTTTTATCTTCCTCAGACCAGGGGACCCAAAGATAAAAATTGCTTCAGAAAGCCTGGTGTCCAATTCCAAGGGTAGGCAAATTGAAATAGAAATACCTAGACTTCATTTCATATTCTTCCCCTTCATACATTCTATTTCCCACCAAATTAGATTTCTATCTGATCTTGAACCCCAATGTCCATCTCTTCCATGCATGCATTTACATAAGCTGTACCCTATGCTTACAATATATTCCCTCTTCATCTCTACCTCTCAGAATCTTCATCTTTTCTCAAAGTCTCCATTCAGTAACCACCTCCTCTATGAAGCCTTTCCTGAAACCTCCATTTCTTAGTGTTTTCTCCCTACTCAGTTTTTCTTGTTCTGTAATTATTTGGGTACATGTTGTATTTCTCCTCTTCCCTCCCCTCAACCATGTAAATTCATTGTAGGTTGGGACAGTTTTGTTTTTGTCTGTTTAATTCCAGGTTCTAGCACATATGTATTAGTCAGTTATTTGTTTGTTGGATTTAGATGAAATTCATCAGAGGTTATATGTCATAATGAAATCATTTTATGGATTCACCATAAAATGTCAAAGAACATGAGATGTGCTTGAAGAAATCATGTAATCTACAATGTCTAGTATTTTAGAATAGAGGAAAATGCATCCCATGAAGATAGTGTGATTTTCCCAGGATCATATAACTAGTAACAGAGCATATGTTCTTTTCATTTCACCACTTTGGGGAGAATGGTATAATGGAAAGGTCACTGCATTTGAATTTTTTTTTTAATTTGACTTTAACCATGTTCAAATCATTTGCCCTTTGTGGGTTTTAGTTTCTTCATCTGTAAAGAGATTGAACCAGTTCATCTCTGGAATTCCTTATAAACCTACATATTCTTTGATCCTATTGGTTTTTTTTTACATAGATTTCTGAAAATGAAAATTCTGAAGAGGTCAGTTAGCTAGAATATCTATCAAGAACATACATTTTGTTCCTGGAACTGTATGTATATGGAAATCTAGGTGATCTAGTAGATAAGAGTGCTGGACTTGAAGTAAAGGTTTGAGTTCAAATCCCACCTCAGGTACTTGGTAGTTGTGTAACATAGGCAAATCCCTTAACTTCTCTCAGGCTCAATTTCCTTATCTATAAAATGGCATCATCCTCATCATAATAATACCTACCTCTCTGGGTTGTTGAGGATCAAATGACATAACATGTGTAGTGCTTCACAAACCTTAAACTAGCTATTATTTATACTATCACTATTTTATGGACAAAGTGAAGGATTAGGGAGGATAGAAAGATTGACAAGACTTGGGACTTGCCTTCAAGAAATCTACCATCTTGGGGAAAAGACAAAAAGAAATAATTCAGTAATTGTACAATATAACATTGAATTGATCATGGGGTTTTCTTTTTCCTTTGAAATTCTGCCTCAGTTTGATTTCTATTCAATAAATTAATCATTGAATTCATATGAAAAGGGCTAAGCCTTGGGTTCCTATTGTAAATGCACTTAAGACTTGAGAGAATGGAAGAGACTACTGGAGAGCACATAGTAGGTGACATGTTTCTGGGACGTTTACTTGAGCTGTTAGGAATGAACTTATTTGTTAGTGAGTGAAGCATTTCTAAGTTCAGTCTCCTTGATGACCTTTGGTTGCTTCCCAGTGCTTTGGAGTGAGGCACACCATATGCTATTGTCCTTAATTGGCACAAAAGTACTAGGTAAATGGTGTAAAATTATTGGGTAGATCACATTTCAGAATGCATTTTGAATACACTTATGTACTTTGGATTCTTTTTTTAAATTACCTTTTTTGTTAATTTGAACCTGACAAACATTGATAGACATAAGCATTTCCATATACAAAGAAAATTAGAAAAAATAGACTTGCCTGTGAAACCATAAATCCCTGTTATGTACAGATTGCATTTCTTTTCAAAATTAGATGATTTCGGTACATTGATTTAAAATCTGTTCTCCTTGTCTGTCTTCTTCTGAATCTCCTTCAATTTTCTTATGTGCATTTTAAATACTATGTTGTTCAGTCATTATGGTCATATCTGACTGTTTGTGACCCCATTTGGAATTTTCTTGGCAGAGACACTAGAATGGTTTGCCATTTCCTTCTCCAGCTCATTTTACAGGTGAGAAAAATGAGGCAAAAAGGATTAAAAGACATGCCCAGGGTCACACAATTAGAACATGTCTGATACCTGATTTGAGCTTAGGTCTTCCAGATTCCA
The DNA here is from genome assembly GCF_028583685.1 of Petaurus breviceps papuanus. Lineage (NCBI taxonomy): Eukaryota > Metazoa > Chordata > Mammalia > Diprotodontia > Petauridae > Petaurus > Petaurus breviceps. The sequence continues at coordinate 23,790,493 of NW_027187352.1, forward strand.
GGTTTGGCACTTTATCCACTGTGCCCTTTACATGCTAAAATAACCCTCTTTTTTTTTGTATTGTTGTCCACCTACTTTATCTCCTCCCCCACTGAGGAAAACACAGTTATATCAAATAAGAACATTCAAGCAAAATAAATCCACACATTTGCCATATCTGAAAATATGTTTCAGTTTTTACTTTGAGACCCCCTTCTCTTTGTCAGGTGGTGGGTGGTGTGCTTCATACTTATTCCTCTGTAGTTATGGTTAGTGTGTGTGTGTGTGTGTGTGTGTGTGTGTGTTTTAATGTATTGGTCTTTTTCTTCTTTCTTTGATTCCTTTATTGTATAACCCAAGTAATGGAATTATAAGGTGAAAGGTTACATACAGTTTAGTGACATTTGGTGTACAATTCCAAATTTCTTTTTAAGACTACTGAACCATTTCTTAGCTCCACTAACAATGCATTAATGTGCCTGTCTGTATACCCAAAACCTCAAGAATGTTTTCCTTATTTGGAAAGGAGTCTTTCTAATGGATGTGATAAGGAACCATTGAGTTGTTTCAAATTGCATTTGTTATTGGTGATTTAAAGCATTTTGTCATATGACTGTTGATTGCTTGGATTTCTTCCTTTGAGAAATGCTTGTTCATATACAGTCAGTCCTCAGTATTTGCACTTTAAACTTTTGTGACTTCAAGCATTCACTTGATTTTATCAGAAACCTCATTTTCACTCTCCTGTGGAGGGCTGCAGATATTTACAGCTATGTTCAGTAGAGAAAAAAATTGAGAGGCATGATATGCTTACATTTGTGGAGTGACTGGTATCCTGCTAGCCACTTCACTGGCGCATTTCACCCCACCATTGTAAAGAACTCCCCATCCGTTTGTTGCATATTTTCATTGTTTGCCTTTAAAACTCAAAAACTAAATTTTGTATCGCAATTATGCATCACCACTTGGACTCTAAGCCCAAGCTTGCAAAGTCAGTGATGTGAGTCAGTACAAAAATAAAGATGTTAGATAAACTTTGTGCCAAAATGTCTATAGCCCCCCTTGGCTGCTAGTTATATCTGAAAAAAAAAAAAAAGAGAGAAAAGTAATTATGTCACTACAGATTTCTTGTGTTATGAAAAGTGAATGTTGTCTGAAATCAATGTTTGTTTTTAATTGAGAAGTTAGCACAAAAGGGTCACAGAATTCTAGGGAATTACTTGCAAGAAAAAAATGTTTAGCATGTTACCAATTTTATTTTGTGTACTGTATTTTATTTCATGATTACTATGTTAGGAAAAGTACATATCTGAATTAATGTTTTGTTATAAATAATTATATGCAGAAGAGCATATTTTCAGCACTCTCTAATGAAAGATTTCAGTTTTTCACAGTCAATGGTACTTAACCCCATATTTCCCATAGGTTCAGTATATCCATATTCACATTTTTTTTTACTTTCACACAATTTTGTAGAAATGTTATCCCTATGAAAATTGAGGATTTACTGTACTTTGTCCATCTGCTTGTTGTAGAATTGTTCCTATATTTTCATATCAATTATTCTTTGATATTAGATCTTTATCAGAGAAACTTGCTGCAGACTTTTTTGCCAATTACTTTCTAATTGTAGCTGTATTCATTTTTTTTATTTTATATAATCAAAATTGTCCACTATTTCTGTCATCCTTTCTATCCCTTATTTAGTCATGAATTCTTCTTCCCTATTCATAGTTGCAAAACATATCTCAATAATTTGTAGGATCCCTGTCATGCATTTATTTGTAGCTAAACCTAATTTCTATCAGGTTCATTTTCTTGAATTATACCATTAAGAAAAATAAACTTGGAATGTAATCAATACACATCTAATAAATACATATATGAACTGGATGTGGAGAAAAGACAAACGTCCTGGTTTTACCAATTATCTGACTTTTGGCAAACATGTGTCCCCTCTGTACTTTTATCTTCTCTGTAAAACTGAATAATAATGTATGTTCTACTTCACAGGATTGTTTTGAGGATCAACTCAGAAAATCATAGATACAAAGTTGGAAGAGACCTCAGAGACAAACCACTATTTATTGTACAAATCTAATCTAAAAACCCTGGTAACCAGTGGTCATCCAGTATTTAAGGCATATTATGGAGTTCTCACTATATGCAGAGGCAATCCATAAGATTTTTAGACAAGTGTATTGTTAGGAAATTCTCCTTATGTTGAGCTAACGCAGACCTTTGTGAGAAATGATTTTTAATAACTAATATCTTAGGGAGATTCTGAGGCTGTCCCTAAATTCCTTATTTTAAAAAGTTCCCTTTTATTGAAGGACATCACTGATAATATAGACTCTCCTAGATCTATGTCAGACCCCACCCAACCTTGCAATCAATTTAATCTAGGGTGGGGTAGCTTGGGTCCTTTTGTCTAGATAGGTTAAGGAGGGGTACTGGTTCTGAGTTGAGATAATTTCCCCATCCAGAGGTCACTCTCAGCCTCCTCCTGCCCCCCCCCCCCCATTGAAAAGGGTATACATTCTTTGAATTGATGACCTAAAGCTAGGGGTGGTCTGGTATAGAAATACTTTCCCTATCTAAGAGATACTCAGGCCTTCATTTTAATATAGCCCAACTCCAAACACTTTAGTCAATTAGATTTTATTGCTGTTTGGTATACCACCTACTGTTTTGAAGGGTAAATAAACTGTCTGCAGTCATAATTGTCTTTGTTTTAAGAGAGATGGCCAAATGACCATCCTTTTATTAATAACCTGCTGACCTTATTAATAAAATGATTAAATTACACAGAAATTGTTCCTTAATGTTTTTAAGCATAGCACCTCCAATAATTTCTTTGTTATCCCAAATTTTGATTATATATGTATGCTTTTATCCAGGTCAATGATGAAAAAAATGTTGGGAAAAAAGATACTTACAAGTATTCAAATAGGAGACACATTGTAGGTTATTGTTTTTTTACCATTAGTTTCAATTTTCATCACTCATATGCAAAAATTTCTCATATGCAAAAAATCCCTTGAAAGTCAATAGGGACTTCAAAATTTGGAAATGAGAGATCTTAGGTAAAATCTGAGGCACTGACAGATCGTCAAGACAAGAAGCATTCTATTAAAAAAAAAAAATACCAAATCAGTGGAGTACAAATGTGCTAACTGGGGATTTCATTTTCATCAGTAGCTTGACCCCAAAACACCAGAAGAGCTGTGAAATTTTAAGTCATTTTGTTTTTTCTATATCATCTGTAAATTCTGTTGAGATGATCTCACTGTTGGGCCTTAAGTCAAGCTCTCCATGGGCTTATTTTTTTTTCACTTCTGTTCTCTAGCTTATAAGGCAATACTGCTCATATCCTTCTCTCTAAAGCTTTTCAAATAAGATTGTATTTTATTTTAAGGAAACTATGACAGTATTTATTGAAGAGGTGCAAGGTCACCAAACTGATAAACCCTCAACACAAGGTTTGTGTTTGTCTTAAAAGAATTTGCTCAGGCTATCTCCAAATCAATTAAAGTTATTTATTCTAGATAAAACACCAAGCAGACCCCTCCTTAAGGGAAGTCACAGCCCCTTAAGGGAGGTGGCCTCCTAAGGGAGAGGGCCCCCTAAGGGAGGTGGATCCTTAAAGTAGAACACCCCTTAAGGGAGACTTTCTTCTCCTCCCCACTTCCCACCTCCCCCCCACACAGACAGGAGAAGCAAGATATTCTTATAGAGGAAAACATGCCTTGCATGGGGAGATGAGGTAATCAGGGACAGGCAGGTGAGATAACCCAGGGCATGTAGGCAAAGGGGCTCAGAGTTTTGTGCATTTGTAGGTACATCATTATTCCATTTTTCAGCACATTTGGCCAGTGTAGAGGGACCCCTGTTAGTTTTGTATTTCCTTGACCAGCCTATATGAATTTCATTATCCCATTGACCAGTCTATTTGAACTTATCAAGTCCAGAAAGGCTTCAGCTAATCTCATTTATAAAATGGACTACATTAAAATAGTCTGTTATTATGGCAAACTCATTATAATTTTGTCAGTTATTGCCTGTCAGAGATATAGACTCCATTAAGAAAAATTAAAAACAAATGCCCTTTGAAGTGTTGCAATAATGTATGAATAAAGTTATGTTGTGAATATTTTATGAATTATTAAGTAATGAGGTATGGCAACTGGAGGGAATTCTCTATTGTTTCATTTACTATAGTTTTCCAATACCAAAAGAATGATTTAATGAGGATTTCTGAAAATTTTGACTAAGGAACAGTCTAGCACTGCCACCTTGGAGATCAGCCTTTCATTGTCGGCTGTAAAACTACCCATCACATTGTCATCTGTAAAACTGTCTGACAAACCAGTTGTGGCTGAAATTCAGAAATCCCCTAAGTCTGAATTGAAGAAGATGGAAACACAAAAGGAAAATTCACTCTCTCCAAAAGAAACAATTGGACATGAGAAACCTGTCCTACTAATATGCACATTCCACAAATGTTGCTTTTTAAATTTTATTCCTTTTAGCTGTTTCTCTTTGTAAGATGTGAAGAGGTTGGATTAAATTTAAATGACTCTGCTGCCCCTTTTAAAGTCAAAAGAAAACCAAAAGACAGAGTAGGAATGAACATCCTGCTGTGTTGCTTCCCCATCTTCCTTTCTGGCTAATTTTGGTCCAGGGCCATCAAAAGAACTTGCATGTTGGGGAAAGAAGAACCTTAATAGAAATATAGTCCAGGTGTTTAGCAAAGTAAAATGCAAAATAGTACCAACGTCCTGGCAAGTTGTAAATGCAATTAACCTCAGTACCTTTTCTTGTGCAAATAATTTTAATTATTGGAATGTACATTTTAAAATACGCAAATTAAAGAGGTTTGAAATCTTAAAAAAAAAATTTGAAAAGAGAAACTTGACTACAGAAGGGCTTTCTTGATAGAAGGATTATTTGGAAATTCAAATAATGTAGATTCAGACCTTTTGGCAGGACCCAAAAAAGCATTTATTAATGAATCGATGATCATCAAGGATATCAGCTTGGAAAGAGGATTCTACCTTGTTTCTGGGCCCTGGGCTTGTCCTGGACTATTTAAAAAATTTTATCAGTGACTTGGATAAAGGCATAAATGGTATGTTCATAAAATTTGCAGGTGACATCAAAGTAATGGAAATATCTAATATGTTGGGTGATAGTTAAAATTTAAGAATAACTCAACAGGTTCTCATGTTGAACATATAAAAAGAATGAACATATATTGAACATATTAGAAAGAATGAACTAAAATGAAATTTTCAAATTGGGTTCAGAAAATCAATTCATAGATACAAGCTAAGTGAGTTTTAGTGTATGGTATATTCCTCGGAGTTTTGATAGATTGACCTTAACATAAGTCAATTTTGGCATATCATAGCAAACATGCATAATGGGACCTTGGACTGTATTAAGTGAGACATAATGATGGTCCTAGAAATTCTTGTACCCTGTCCTGAATGGAAAAATCCTGGTAAACTAGAGAACAGCTAGAGAAAGTAAGGCAGAGAGGAGAGAAACCTGAAGAGGACCATATCTTAAAATATTTGACAAAGCCAACATGTGCAAACAAGGGATTTAATTTGTTCTACTTGGCCATAGAGTAGAAAACAAGGAACATAACATATACATTGCATTAAAGAAGTTTTAGGCTTGATATAGCAAGAAGCTTATTCATGCTTATTGCTAAATAGACATATATTGAGTTGTCTTGGGAGACAGTGGGTTCCATCTCTCTAGAGATCTTTGAGCAAAAACTAAATGAACAGTTGCCAGGCATAGTGTAGGGAGAGATCTTTTCCCAGTATAGGTGGTCACTGAGGTCTTTTCTGACTCAGAGATTATGTGATCTTTTGGAGATAATAAGCAATTTTGGCAAATGTGGACAATATAATATAATGCAGACTTTTCTTTCAAAAGCTAAATTATGTCATATCCATGACAATGATGAATCTTTTAAAGTGCTAATAACATAAAGAATGATTTACATATGTCTCACCAATTCATTCTGAGCTTTGGGTATGTGTTACAGGATGGATTGCAAAACCCTCCAGTGAAGTTAGTACCATAATTCCCCACCAAAATATGAAGAAGGCATTACTGGATGAATTGAAAGCTGAAAACATCAAAGCATTTTTATAGTAAGCATATTTTTAAAAATTAATATTCAGCATGTTAGAATAGTTTTCTAGAAATGTTCCTATCTTGAATTACCTATTCAGGAAGAAAGTTGGCATTTAAATGCTTGCATATATGTTGAATTATCTTGTAATAGTGTCATTTCACCAGGCAAGAAAATACTATTAACTGTACTTCATTATTTTCACCTTTCTGTGCTTCTCATTGAGAACTCAGTGGAGCACAGTGTGATGATGGACTGAAGCAAAGTGCCGGTAAGAATGGGAGATGTATGTGGAGACTTAAGTCAGACTTAAATCACAAAAAACAGAGATGTGTTCAGGTGTGATGAGTTGTAAAGAATGCTAGATTTGGAACTGGAGGACCTGGGTATGAATCTTTCATTTACTATGTATTTCATTTGCTCTTTTGTTTACTATGTATTTGACTTTGGGCAAGTTGTTTAATCTTTCTGAGCCTCAGATTCCTTCTCTATAACATACTAGTTACCCTCTAAATTATCCTCTACTTTGAAATCACTGACATCTTTGGTATTTTGGAAAATTAATAATACAACATTCTTAATATAAATAAATAGCATTGCTTTCCTTTTACAGATTAGCAAATTTAAAAGTTTTTTCTTTGTTTTGTTTTGGTTTTGGTGTGTGTGTGATATACCCAAATGCTTGAAATCACTTACAAGCTAGACATCGAATCTGAAAAATTCTTGACAATGTAGAAATAATGAGTATATAACTCTCAATTATAATAGTAATCATCTTAAAATTAAAAATAAAATAGTAAATATAGTAAATAATACATTTTAAATGAAAAGTAAAAACAATAGCCAGCATTTATGTACTGTTTTAAGGTTTACAAAATACAACATAAAATAGCAGGAAAACAATATGCAGGACTACAGCCATGCAAATGGAAAGAAAAACAGAAACAAAACAATTAAAACCATGAAATAATGAAAAATAAGCTTTGTGTAAAAGAAGAAATACAAGAAGAAATCTTTCTTCACTCCTTTCAGAGGTTAGGATTAACAGGTGTGGACTATTCCATACAACATCAGATTTTGTTGATGTGTTTGTTAATTGGTTTTGCCGAATGTTTTTCTCTTCTTTTTATAAAAAAAAAAATTCTTTGTTTTTAGGAATGAATCTCTAGAAGGGGAGTGAGGGGGGACATAAGAAGGAACCTAAATGATATAATCACATATACAAATAAAGAATGTAGTCAGAGGCTCAGCTGTTAGGAAGACTTCAGCTGCTGGGCTGGAGTTGATTTCTTTCAGTCAACTCCTTGCTGATTGCCTGGAGAAAGACTGAAACTTATTAAAAGATAGCTGAATTTCAGGTATTTCTCCAGACATTTACTAGGTGTGTCACTGTGCAAGAAGCTGATTGCTTCTCCACCCTCTGAAAAATCATCTACTGAACTGGATTATATCTCACTGACAGTTCTTCCAAATATATTAACAAAATGCTCTTTCTGCTCTGATGCTATCATTGATCTCACCAAGCAGATACCCAATATTCTACGTTCAGAATTTTTTTATATATTTTTTGGTTATATTTGTTTCCTCCCTCTGCTTCTCCTGTCACATCTACTAAGTCCTACTGATTTTACTTCTGCAGTATTTCTTGCATCTGTCCCCTATTCTCGAGCTCCACTACCACCATCTGAACAGATGCACTTATTTCCGTTTACCACTTACAATAGCCTCCTGGCTGGTCCTTCCAACTACCTTCTCTCCCTACTCCAATCCAGCCTTCATACTGCTGTCATGTTTTCTTCCTTATGTATGGATCCAATAATCACTTCTCTGATCAAAACCCTTCTGTGACACTCTATTGCAGACCAATTAAAGTGCAGCTTACTTATTCCATCTTTCAAAGTGTTCTATATTAGCATTAGCATATATATTATTAGCACATATACAGTCTATATAGCATTAGCATATATATTAGCAATATTTAGTCTCAAGAAATTACCCTCCATTTATTTTATGCTCCATCCAAATTGGATTATTTTATTGTCCCTCATGCATCTTACACTTTTCTACTTCTGTGCTTATGCTTAATATATTATCTGATTTTTGGATCCCAAGGAGCAGAAACATGACTCCATACTAATGTTTGGTTTACTGATGGCCTATAAACTACCAATAGTACATTCACATGAGAAAAATAACATTGCTTCATATGTCAGCACTGGCTACCCAAAGTCTCAGATGTCTAAATAGCTTATTAAAAATGAAGTAGTAAATGGAGGTCCCAGAACCCAGCCCCTTCTAGAAGTGAAGGCTGGATCTGAATGGCCAGAACAATCCAGGTCAGCACTGTATCATATTCAAAAAGAGAAAGGGATTTGGAGATTTCTTTTTTTTTTTTAACTTGTCATTCTGGGTTTAGCCATCTGAATATAACCCTCATGAGAAGGGTAGGCAAAAATGCACATGAGGGTTGAATGAATTCCTTTGGCATCAGGGACTGTACTGACAGACTCACTAGTCTGTTTAAGCTGTTTTTACCTACATATTCTACATATTCTCCACTTCTCTTTGAATTAAAAGGCCTACTCTGGTCAGATACCATCATTTATGTTGTTCCTTATATGGAGAAAAATAAAAAGAAAACAAAACAAAATTCCATATCAAATAGCTATTAAAAATTATAGGATCATAGGTGGATAAGAGATATAAAGCAAGAGACAATTCCCCAAAGGAGAGAGATATTACTTCTGGAAGAGGAAAATCAAAGTTTCATAGTTAAAATGACATTTTTTTCTGGGCTTTGAAGGACGGACTATTTTTCTAGACATGTAGAAGTAGTGTGAATCAAGACACCAAAAATCATGGAACTGAGCAATTTTGATAAACGGTAAGAAGGCAATCTGACTAGAGCTTAAAGTATAGAATTTTTGTTTATAAAATGGATATGTCTGAGATAATGGGTAGGAAGATAAGTGAGCACAAGTTTGTAAATGACTATAAGTTTGGATTTTATTTAGTAGGTAATAAGGGTCATTGGAAGTTTATTTCAACAGTGAAGGGACATGACTAGCCTTGACCATTAGGATTAATCTGAGGGAAGGAAAAAAAAGAAATTGACATGGTACTTTTACTATAAATTTAAAAGGAATTGAAAGCTGTCCATAAGAGATTTGCAGTTTCATGTGTAATCTTTTTTTTTCATGCTGTGTTATGGAAATGCTTGTTTTATTCCATAAATTATAGATAAAATAATTTTTAAAAAAGATTAATCTGGGATAGATTGGTACAGGGAGATAGTAAGGCAAGAAGTGTGTATAGACATGAATATTTCACTTCTTCACATCTCTACAAAGTAAGTAGGGCAGAGCCCATGAACCCCATTGCACAAATGAGGAAACTTATTCCAAGAGAATTTATGTGATTCACACAATAAAATTAGAACTAGATGGGGTGGCCAGGTGGCTCAGCAAGTAAGAGCACCAGCTCCAGTGTCGGGATGACCTGGGGATCAAATCTGGGCTCAGATACTTAGCACCACACCCAGAAATAACTGTCTGTATAAACTTGAGCAAGTTACTTAACCCCGATTGCTTTAAAAATTAAAAAAAAAAAATTAGAACTAGGAAATCTAAGTCTCTTAACTTCTTACTTCAGTTCAGATTCTTCCTCTTCCAGATTCTCTCTCTTCCTCACTTTTTTCACAGTTGTTATGGAAATCAAGAAATATTTCTAGAAAATGAGGAATATGGTGAGAAAATAATCACATCTCTACATGGTGAGAGATTGTATTTGACAACATAAAACCTCATCCATATGCAAAGAATTATGTATTGCAAAGTTCTTTTATATTTCTCTGTGTTCTGATGAATTAAAAATAAAGATGATTTAAATCAAACATTGTTTTTAACCATTATCCATTTTTCTCAACTAGTAATTTTACACGGATCCCACATCTGGCAGGAACGGAACAAAACTTGGACCTTGCGAAGCAAATCCAATCCCAGTGGAAGGAATTTGGCCTAGATTCAGTTGAACTTATTCACTATGATGTCCTCTTATCCTATCCCAATGAGACTAATCCCAACTATATCTCTATCATTGATGAAGATGGAAATGAGGTAAGGGAAATTGGTTGTTTTGGGATACTACAGAATAAATCCTATATAAAGACAGACAGAGCCTATCCACGTTGACCCTTGTACATGACAACTTAAGTAAGCTTATCAACCTTAACTTTATCTTGTCATCACCATGTACTCCTTCCATGTTTAAGAACTGAAATTACTTTATCTAATCACAGTCTATTAGCCTTTTGCTTCTCCTTCTGCCTTACCATATCAGACATTCTTCATCTAAACCATTGTTTTACAGGCCATCACCACTGCACTAGCCACTTTCTCTTCTTTTCCTCATCTTGACTCCTTGGTGAGCCAATTTAACTCTATGTTATCATCTTCTCCTGTGTCCACGACTCCTTGATCATATCCCTAGTTATTCTCTACGAAGCCTCAGTCATGGATGATTCCTATGATCTCTACTGCCTTTGCTTCTACACATGAACTGCTGAATGAAGGTGGAAAAATTCATGCAGCTTTTCTGACTGGGTCCACCACTGGGTCTACTTTTTTTTCTGGATGCTTCCTTAGTACCCATAAACCTGCCAATTTTCTCTCTATCCCAAAAATAGATAATAATAACTTAAGAAATGTTCTTTATAGACTCATAAAACATTAAAAGTTGAAGGTAAAATAAGAGGGTTGTATTAGGTGCAGAAACTCGGGTCTAGAGAAGGGAGTGACTTGAATAAAGTCACTGGAAGCCATATTCCAGCATTTAAAAGTGAGTAAGAGAAGAGCAAGTGAAAATATTGAGTATAGATGATTTTCTTTGGCCAAGAAAAAGAGGAGAGAGATCATATCATAGCCAGTGAGGATAGTTAGATTAAGACAAGGCTTTTTTTTAAGGATGAGGAAAACATAAGTGTGTTTCTAGGCAGCAGGGAAGTATCCTGGAGCTATGGAGAAATTGAGGATTAGAGATTGAAAGAAGGAAGAGAGATGAGAGAGGAATTCATCTGCTGGGGAATATGGGAGAAGATGGGATCAAGATTTCATGTTTTGGCATTTGGATTGTCAAGGAAAAGAGCCACCTCTTCATCTGGCACTGGAATAAAGGGATAGTGGAAGCAGGTCTAAGTAGTGTGAGATAAGGAAGAGGGGAGAAGAGAGAGTTTTCAGTAAATTGTTTCAATTTTTCTTTAAGTACCAGGCGAGGTCTTAGACTGAGATGGTATGGGAAGAGTGCCTTGAGAAGTTTAAGGAGAAATAAGAAAGCCTGGAATAGTTGCCATGGAGTGTGGGATAGCCGATCAATTAAATGAAAACATTAGAAGATTTGCCTTGCTGCAGTGAGAGCTCAGTTAAAATTATAAAACAAATTGGTAATGGACCCATTCAATATGGTTCATGATTTTCTTCATGTCTGTTTAATATTATATAAATATGAAGGAAAGAAGTAGATGTTGGGAATAATCCAGGATTGGCATTGTCAAGGACTGATCAGCAAATACCAAACAAGGAGTCAAAGGGATTAGATGGTATAAAGTACTATAGAATGGGTTCACCAAAGGGTTAAGATAGGGAAGGGAGGAGACTGTAGCTAATACAAGGAAGAGTGTTGGCACTTGTACTATTTGTGTGGGCCCACAAAAGAGAGAGGGATGGCAGAAATAGTGATTATGGTAAGGATAAAAATCAAGATTAGATTTTATAAGGCATGGAGAGTATGAAATGATAAAAGATTATGATCAGATAAAGGAAGTTCAGAGTAAAAGTAGAATATTTGTGGGTAATGACAAGATCAGGGATATGACCATATATATGAGTAGCTTATATGGATGGAAGAATAGATCATAACACTAGATTGAGCCATTGGCCTAATAAAGCATTTAAGGGAACATCAATATGTATGTTGAAGTCCATTAACATGAGGGTAGGAGAAAAAACTGAGTCAGGCACCAAACTCATTGAGGAAGGAAGAAGAATATCTTGGGGGTTGGTAGATAATAGCCACCAGTATCTGGATTATTCTTTATGGTAAAGTAATATCCCATTACATTTATATATTAGAGTGTTCAGACATTTCTTCCAATCATTATGACAGGTAATAATACTATGAATATATTTGTACATCTGACTCTTTCCTGTCATTAATTTCCCAAGGATATAATCCCTGTAATGAAATCTCTAGATCCAAGTATGATCAATTTCATATCTTCTCATGCATAATTCCAAATTGTTTTCTAGAATGATTTGACCAGTTCCCAAATCTACTGGTAGTTATTTGACGCCATTCACAATTGAATTTCCTCTTCTATCTCTGCTAATTTGAAGATTATGAGGTGATAGGTGAAAGTTGTTTTAATTTGCCTTTCTTTGATTAATAGTAACTGAATGATTTGGCTACTTTTTCCTTGGGAGATTACTGATATTGTGTCAATGTCATATTTTTAACAGATAATAAAATATAGCATTGATTTTCATTTATATCTATTGTCATTCTAATTTCACTGATTTTAATTATCCAAAAGTTTTTAAAATTGTATACAAATGAGATTGTCTTTTGACTTTTATAATCTCTTTATTTTCTATTTTCTTTTTATATCCTCTCTTAACCACTGGAAAAGCTATAACTTCTTATTCTTCTCTAAGTATGTCATACCATAATTTTTTAATAATTGGATAATTTTTCCATTTGACATGTGTAATCGTATGAAGGTAACAGTAAAATTATTTAGTTTTTTTTATTTACATATAATCTGAAAATGAAGTGCAGCATTCAGAATGAAGACCAAACGATTATAAAATTCATTAATTTGAATGTCATTGTTAAATCATGAAGGAATAATGTTTATTAATCTAATAATAGCTAACATTTATATAGTATTTGGGGGATATATCTCATTTGAATCTTGCAACAGCCCCTGTAATATAGTTGCTATCATTATCCCTTTCTTACAATGGGAGAGGGAAAGGAAGAAAAGGGAATCAGCATTTATATAACACTTACTATGTGCCAGACATTGTGATAAGTGTTTTTTATAAATATTCATTCATTTGGATCCTCACAAAACCCTCTGAGGTAGGTGCTATTATTATTCTCATTTTACATTTGAAGAAATTGAGGCAAACATAAATTAACTGACTCGCCCAGGGTCACACGACTAATAAAATGTCCAAAGTCAAATTTGAACTCAGATCTTCCTGACTCCAGGCCCAGCACTCTTATCTTTTGTACCACTTACATACCTCAGGCTGGGAAAACAGGCTCAGTGCTTACCATAGGAGCTGAGGTAAGAAGTCAGGTCTTCTGTATTCTTGGCAAAGAGCTTAATCCACTATACCAAATTGTCCCCCTGTTTGAATCTAATTTCTTCCAAACTGTTTTACAAGTTTCCCAGATGTTCTTGACAAATAGGGATATCTTTAAGTAGCCTTTATTATAGGTTTATGGAATGTTGGGTTAATGATTTAGTTGGTTATATGATTCCTTTTTTTTTCTTTGCTTTTTGGAGGGGGGGAAGGTAGGGCATTTGGGGATAAGTGACTTGCCCAAGGTCACATGGCTAGTTTTGTGTTAAGTGTCTGGGACAAGATTTGAACTCAGGTTTTCCTCACTCCAGGACCAGTGTTCTATTCACTACACCACCTAGCTGCCCCTATATGATTCTTCTAATGTAGTATGTTCTATTGGTCTGCTTTTCTGTTCTTTTAACTGAGGATTACTATTTTATAATGTAATTTGTTGTCTAAAAATTCTATTCCTACTTCATTCTTTTCTTATTATTTTCCTTTAGATGCTAAAAGTTTTTCATCCTCTGAATGAATTTTGTCATTATACTGTAGTTCTACAAAATGTTTGTTTGTTGTGGTTGTTCAGTCATGTCCAACTCTATGTCCATGGGATTTTCTTGGCAAAGATAATGGAGTTGTTTGCTATTTCTTTCTTCAGTGTGTCCTCATTTTACAGATGAGGAACTGTGGCAAATAGGAGTTAAGCGACTTTTACAGATTGATTCACACAGCTAAGAAGCATCTGAGGCCAGATTTGAACTCAGTAAGATGAGTATTCCTGACTCCTGGCCCAGCACTCTCTCCACTTTGCCACCTAGCTGCCCGATTATGCCAGCTACTGTTAGAGCAAATGGGGAAGTATTGTTGTTTATCCTTTGTTCTCAAAGAGGACTATAACATCAGAAAAGTGATGCCATGACTTGCAAGTTAGTTAGATTTAAGTGAAGCAGAGCTGTGCAAAATCACCAGCCTCACTTTCTCCTGTGGATCCATCTGGATCCAGTGGCAAGATATAGATAAGAATGACTGTAGTAATGTACATTTAAGAAATTTCCATTAGAAATTATCTATCATAAAAAGTCTTCCTGCAATTATAAACGTTGATGGAAAATTAAACTATTCTAAGTAAGTGCAACATTGTGTGTAGTTTTGACTTTACTGTAAGTAAGAAGTGAAAATAATTGAAAAATAATTTTCTCACTTTACCCTGTACAGTGAAGGTGAATTTCTGCCTCCGTCCTGTTCTTCATCCCAGGGTGACTTCTCTGCTCATCCAGGTCATCCTCTTCTCTCAGCCAGCTCAATGGATTGAAAGGAGCCTTGGCTTAGGAGTCAGAACACTCTCTTTCCTGACTTGTTCTGCCACTTGCTAATTGAATGACCTTGGGCTCAAGGACTCTTAAGTCTCATTTTAGGGATAATAATACCTTCTCTGTCTATTTCAAAGTAATCTTAATAATAAGATAATGAAAAAGGCTTTAAAAGTAGGAAGCAATATGCAAATGTAAGATATTATGGACATTTGCAGCTCAAACAGAAGCCCATTTCCTTCCTAAAGATTTCTGTGATTTGGACTACAGAAATAGTGAGAAAAATAAATTGTAATTCCCATTGAAAATAGTGTTTATTTTGGCACTTAAGAGGATGGTTACACCAATAGTTATCAATATAAAGTGCAATAATGAGGGAAGGTTAAGTTCTGATCCATCCTGCCTCAGATTCTTACTACTGTGACACCATGATTGTCGCAATCATGAGCCTCAGGTTTTTTTTTTCTTTATAAGCCTCATATTTTTTTTTCTTTCTGAGCCTCAGGTTTTTTTCTATAAAATGAAGATAGTAATAGCATCTACTTCATAGGATTATTGTGAGGATCAAGTGAGATTATATATTTAAAATGCTTTGCGAAGCTTAAAGTACAATATAGATGCCAGCTATTATTATTAATTATTATTGTTGCTATTGTTATTTTTATCACTTGTCTAGTATATTCTATTGATCTACTTTTTCCTTCTTAAAAGAGGAACAAGTTGGTGTGATCATTACTGCTTTGTTATACTTTGTATTTTAAATGTTATTCTCCTTTCATTCCTACTTGTTTTCATTGTTTCCCTTGATAACACTGTATGTTTTCATCGAGGAGTCTAAAACCAGGCATGATGGAAAGGGAATGTGTGTCTCAAAAAGTGCTGGCAGAAATTCTCCTTCCCTTGGCATCATTATAAAATACCTCCCCCAATATTAATAACTTCATCAGTAAGTGAAAATCAGTGCTAAGTTCAAATCAAGTGATGTGATGGTAAATTCTAGTACATACCAAGTTTGCCTCAGTATTGCATTTTATCTATTATTGTACAGTGAGCCATTGTAAGCTGTGAAATAACACATTACTCCTCTTTCTAAACTCCTAAAGTGATTTAAGATGCATTTTTTCAAATTTCTCAAAAATTCTTGTCAGTATTTTAAAAATCACTTTTATTTCAGTCTTCACTGGAATATTGACTCAGATATGTTTAACAAAAAACCTAAAGCTATCATTATCTCTTCTGTTTTTCTCCACCTTCTCTGAATTTTTACGAAACATAATTTCTTTCTAGTTGCTATTGTCTGCTTGACAACATCTGAAATCTCCTAGAGAATAGAAATGATGCCTTATACTTTTTTTGTACTCTCCCACAGTGTATATAACACAGTGCTGGACACGTGCTAAATAGGTCAGTAGGGACTTACTACATTTTTGTCGCTTGACTCATCCCACCTCTTTGGACATACCACCAAGAACTTGTGTTCTAGTTTTAATGGAAGGGCCATTATATTGAACCAAACTAAGACTGCTACAAAAAAAAGGATCAAATTTTAATTGTAAATTTTAATAACTGTGATTTTTTTTTTTTAGATTTTCAACACAACATTATTTGAACCACCTCCTCCAGGATATGAACATATTCCAGATGTGGTACCACCTTTTAGTGCTTTTTCACCACAGGGGATGCCAGAGGTAAAGAATACCAAAAAGATATTATATAATGGAAGGTCTCTATCATAGATTCATGGAGGCTTGAACATTCATCTACTTTATCTTCCAGCATTAAAACAATCCACAGATATGCAATTGTTTATTGTTTTTGAAAAGAATAAAATATAAAGAACAATACCAAAATTTGATAACTACTTTTGGCAACAAACTTTTCCCTAGCTTTTGTTGTTGTGTCTCCTTAAAAATATATCAGAAGGTGAAATTTTGAAAGCTAATAAGAAAAGATATGTTGGTGAATTTCTAAGAATGTCATTTAGGGGGCAGCAAGGTTGCACAATGAATAGAACACTGGCCCCAGAGGCAGGAAGACCTGAGTTCAAATGTGGCCTCAGATACGTGCCACACTTAATAGCTGTGTGACCTTGGGCAAGTCACTTAACCCAAATTGCCTTGTCTTCCTCCAAAACAAAAAGAATGTCATTTAGGAAAGAGTTGTATGATAATGACAATTCCAGAGAATGCTGAACAGAGGGATAATATCACCTTTGTAGTCACTTAGCAATATTGCTAAGGAATCTAAAGTTGTATCCTACAGCATACAGCTTTTCTTGTGTCATTGAAGAGGCAGTAAGGTTAAAGTCAACATTTCATCTATCTGATGAATGTCAGATTCATTGACCACCTCGCTGCCCTGTAAATGACATTCTTAGAAATTCAACATATCTTTTCTTATTAGCTTTCAAAATTTTACCTTCTGATATATTTTTAAGAAGATACAACATTTGATATATCTGAGCATGGTCATTTCAATAATACCCACAGAATACCTCAGTGAAGTAATTGTAACTTCCATTCTATTAATATAGAAAGAGGAAAGAATGGTAGAAATTTTATGAAAATAGAGTAGTGTAAATCTTGGAGGCTGTGTGGTAGGGTAGAAAGACCATTGTACCTAAAGTTGGGAGAACAGAATTCTAGTCCTGATTTTGCCACAAAGTAATCATGTGACGTTGGACAAGTAAATTAATTTATCTGGGCTTCAATTTCTTCATTTTTTCTCCTTCTGTATCAGTTTTTATTAATAGTCTCATGTTTCTCTAAATTTCTCATATTTGTTATTTCTTTTTGTGCAATAATATTCCATTATGTTCATAAACCACAATTGAAGATATTCCCCAGGTAATAGGCAGCCACTTTATTTCTGTTTCTCTGCTACAAGAAGTGTTATCAATCAAAACGTGTTTATGAAGTGTATCATGTGTTGTATATGTTGGACCTTTATATTTTGACCTCTTTGAGTTGTTTGCACAATACTGGTATTACCAAGTCAGAGGCTATCAATAGTTTGGACTCTTTTACAAATATTTATAATTGTTTCCAATTCACTGATCCTTATACCAACAGCCTCTCTAATATAAGTTATTTCTATTTTTTGTTATTTTTGCAAATTTCCAAAAAGTGAGGTATATTTTCAACCTTAGAATTGTTTTATTTTGTATTTTCTTATAATTAGTGATTTGTGGTTATTTTTTCTATGATAATTAAATTTATTTGCAATTCTTTTGAAAATTACTCATTCAAATCCCCTGACCGTGAAATTAACATTAGGTTTAGTAAATAAGCAAGTAAATCAGTAGTGAAAGATACAAAAATATATAGTACTTAACTTAGTCCACAAAGATTGCTGAGTTTGTGAGTTATCTTTTTTCTTCCTATACAGTCCTAAAATTTCTATATTTAATACTTGCATGCTTGTTTTTTTTTAAGTCCCTTTTAGGGAATATCATACTAATGGAGGGAAAAAAATTGATGCAGATAATTAAACATAACCAACAAGCATTTATTACAAACTTGCTATGTACCAGGCACAGAAGAACAATTTGTAGATAGAGAAGTTTCTCATTTTGTTCTCCCTTTTTTTAAATGTTTGTTCAATTCCTCTCTGTAACCCTGTGGGATGTGGGAGTAAAACATTATAGGGTTTCTTTGAGACTGTTCCTTAGAGGTGTGGTGTCAGAATGATTGAATTCTGGATCAGGAAGTAGGAAAGCAATGGACATTAGATACTCTTAATTTAATTCAGTTTTTGTCTAATGACTTTTCCCATCTATACTAATATCCAGTCATTGAATTCTTCATAGTGGAAAAAAAAAGATAGGGGCACAGGACAATAGAAGGTTGACGGGAAAAGAACAAATTCTCCCATAAACCACAACGCAAGAGTGTGTTTATTCCTAGGAAAAGAACAATAGTTCACTGTAAATCATACAAAAGGGTCATTGTGTGTAGTCAGAGAACTAAAGTACTGTGAGAGGATGCTCATTATAGTTTTTCATCTTTAGTTGTTTCAGCTAATTTTTTTTTGTAGCCCTACTTTATCATTGATTTGAGCAAATTTGTTAACATCTCAAAAATTGGGAATTGAAATTAAAATGAACTTAATATGTTAAAGAATTGGTGCAGCAAAAAGGTAATGTAAAGTGAGAAAAAATGTAAAGTAAGGAAGCTAAGGATCCAAAAGAAATTAATTAGAAATTAAATAGGATATGATTGTGGTATTCCATAATGTGTAGGTATATGATATGGGAAATATTGAAGTTTAAAAAAATAGTTTTTTTTTTCAGACAGAACCTTAGGTTCATTGAAAATGCTGCAGTTTTGCAAATACAATGAATCCTACTCTCATCTTCCTTTTTAGTTGGTTCTGGGCTTAGTATATTGTCCATCTGTGGTATTTTTTCAAGATTATATGTACTGATGAACCAACTGATTGAATTGTTGCTCTAATTGTCTATCTATATCATAGTCTAAACAGAAGAAATTCCTCAACAACCTGTTTATCCTTATGTATATATTTAGGCTATACTGAGTAGTTGGGGAGCTCATTTAGAGGGTTTTGCATTTGTTCCAGATGATGAAATAATTAGCAAAATATGAAGAAGAGCTGCCATTTACATGGGATTACTCAAGTTTGAACTCAGCACTGGAAATCCTCTAAGTAGTGGAAAACACCTTTTGACAAGAATATTGGTCTCCTTGTGTAATATCTTAGTTAATATCAACAATGAGAGGATTGTGAAAGTTATATCTATTGTGAGGTCATCAAAGAATCTTTTATGACATTAATATATGTTTAATTAAGCATGATGATTTCCATTTGTACTCCAATTAAGTCACAGAAGACCAAAGCTTCTAAATTTGGCTAATCAATTTAAAAGCATCATAATGGATTTAGGTCATTGTATTAAAGCAAATGACTCCATGTAGGAAATATCTAATGATTAGTTGAAGAGTATCAGCCCTGAACCTTAGGGTAATGTATAAAACAGCCAGCCAGTTTGGAATCCTGCCTTCCAGCAGGAGGAGAGTTAAATGATCAATGGTGTGGAACTCCTGAGATGGACTGCCCTTAGGGATGCTGGAAGGATTAAATTTATCTTCACATACATCACATCATTAACTAAATGATAACTTTGTGAACTTCAGAACAGTTGGGAGATCGGGAATTCTGATTTGATGGCAGTGTCTGCCAGTTTCATCATTGGCTGACAGCAGTGTCATCAGTAATCAGAAGACTTTTCAAGGATAAACTAGATGTGCTGTAGATAAAATAGCTTTAGGACTCTCCAAGAGCACCACCTTTGATGCTTGACAGAGAACCTAAGCAGACCTCCATTTGTCCTCTGTGAAATAAAAAATGACTTCTAGTATCCAGACACCATGAATTTATGCTTTGGCCACATTTGCTCCCCAAATTTGAATTCATTCTTCCCAGAAATCTTTTTTTTATAATTAATTTATTTTTAGTTTCCAATATTCACTTCCATAGATTTTGAGTTTTAAATTTTATCCCCCTCCTTTTCTTCCCCCACTCCTCAAGACAGCATGAAATCTGATATAGGCTCTACTTATACATTCATATCAAACATATTTTTTACATTAGTCATGATGTAAAGAAGAATTAGAACTAATAGGAGGAACCACAAGAAAGAAGAAACAAGACAACAAAAGAAAAGGAGAGCAAATAGTATGCTTCTGTCTGCATTCAGATTCCAAAGTTCTTTCTCTGGGTGTGGATAGGATTTTTCATCATAAGTGTTTGGGAATTGTCTTAGATCCTTGCAGTTCTGAGAAAAGCTAAGTCTATCAAGGTCAGTCATTGCCTATTACTGGGTACAATGTTCTGGTTCTGCTCATTTCACTCAGCATCAGTTCATATAAGTCTTTCCATGTTTTTCTGAAGTCTGTTCATCATTTCTTATAGCACAGTAGTATTCCATTACATTCATAAAACACAACTTGTTTAACCATTTCCTAGTTGATGGATATCCCCTCAATTTCCAATTCTTTGCCACTACAAAAAGAACTGCTATAAATATTTTTGTATATGTGGGTCTTTTTCCTGTTTTTATGATCTCTTTAGGATACAGACCTAGAAGTTTTATTTCTGGGTCAAAGGGTATGCAGTTTTATTATAGCCCAAATATAGGCCCAAATTGCTCTCCAGAATGGTTGTATCAGTTCACAACTCCACCAACAATGCATTAGTGTTTCAATTTTCCCACATCTTCTACAACGTTTATCATTTTCCTTTTTTGTCATTTTCTTCCCAGAGATCTTGTGGGACAAAGGGAGACTATACCCCTTTTTGAGAAGTGTTTCCATAATAAATATCCTTACTATAAAGACTTATTAAATATTATTTTAACAAGTAATTAGCTTGGACTGATAATGGGGAACATACTGGTGGGTCCTTATAAGAGATAGTCCTATGAAAATCCACCCTGTCAGGCTTACCTCTAGAGCTATGAAGGAAACAATTAATATTGATTCTTTGGCCACCCAATCTTCTAATGCAAATGAGGGTTGGGAAAGTAGGTCTGTAGGAGGAGTTATGCATACAGGAGATATACCATATTGAAGGAGAGCTTTTCAAGCAGAATTTTGCTCTGCCAAATGAAATTCTTTTTCAAAAGGTAACAAAAAAGTAAAGTAGGCTTTCGTTTACCCTACACCTTCCTAAAAATTAACTGTAAAAATGTAATAAGCAGTCTTGCGTAAAACATTATTGTTCCTTCTCATATTTTAATGAAGAATACCCTCAGAAAGTCTGTTAATTAAATTATTCTCATAAGAATTTTGTAGGGATGAGAATTAGTATCATTAACATTTTATAATAACTTCATATCGTACCTTTCACATATCTTGAGAACTGGTCACTGAACCCTTAAATTAGTGTGACTTCTGAGATATATTTCTTCTCTGTACATTTGATTTAATTCTACCATTATTCCTATCTTTGTTTTTCTTCATTCTTCACACAGGTGCCTAAGTGATTTTTCTAAATCATGTTACCCTTTGCTCAAGAAACTACAGTTGCCACTAGGATCAAATATAAACTCCTTTATTCCACATTGAAATCTCCTCACAACTAGACTCTTCCTACCTTTTCAGTCTTCTTCTATATTATTCTTCTCTTCACACTTTGAATTTAGCCATACTGACCTATCACTGCTCAGAATTTGTAAAATTATGTCTTCCGTCTCCGTGTAGTAGCATGTCTCCCATGCCTGTCGTGCACTCCTACCTCGCTTCTGCCTCTTGCAATTCCTGATTTCCTTTAAGGAAATTTCCTGAAATTTCGTTCAAGATTCAGCTCAAGTGGCACTTCCACGCGAAATCTTACCTCATACGTGTTGTTAGTGCCTTCATTCCCAGAATTATCTTGTGCAAGGTGAGGGGGTTCCATATCCCTACTTCACTAAATACGGAGACCTTGAACTTTTCTTTGAATCAGTCAGAGCTATATACTATGTGAAAATGAGGCCTACCATTTCTATTGAATCAATTAATCAAAGGCTTCAGACTAGATACAATCTTGATAATCAAGTAAAAAAGGAGTACCTCAGGCAATTAGTAGAAATGGACTGCTACACAGGAAGTATTTTAGGATTGACTAAGGATATTCTGTCATAGGCTAGGGGGTTTATATAAAGTAGCAAGTAAATATGGAGGCCAGGTATGTTGAGTGGTGGTCATCCTTAAAGGAAAAAAATATTTCCACTCAAAACCTAGAAGAGACTTGCTAAGAGGACATTGGGGAAGGTAGAGAATCTGACTCTTCCTATCTCTTAAGCAGAGAATGCATTGTAAACTTCAAAAGTTTTGTAATCTGAGATTCCTAAGTAATCCCTATTCTACAGCTACTGAAGAATAAGATGACAAAGTTCTCACTACCAAAGTCCTTGGCACCATCAAATGTTTCAAAGGATGTAGTCTTTTCATGGAACTTGCCTTAAAGAAGATGTATTACTATTGACTTTGCCTCTGTGCTCTCAGGATTACTGGCTCTTTCCATCTGACTGAGAGCTGAAACCTCTTATATGCACTGCCTTTCTGTATTTGAATGTGAGCCCCTCAAGAGTAGAGTCTCTCTTATTTTTGTTCCTGTGCTCAATACTTAACACAGTGCTTTGTATATTAAAGTACTTACTAAATTCTTTTTATTCATTTATTCATAAATAATAGTTAACATTTATATAGTGCTTTAAGGTGATAAAAGGAAAATTCTTTGTTCAGGCTTTCATTCTGATTAATGAGGAAAAGCTCAGGAAAAGGAGAATTAAAGGAGTTTATTTAAAAAAATATGTCAAGGAACATGTTGATCACTGGAGATCAGCAAAAGTTTCAAGGTGGAGCCAGCTTTTGTAATGAGATAAAGACAATTTGGATAAGTCCATATCAATAAAATGGAATGGGCCACTGCATCTCAGCACCTCTCCAGCTTCTGGTATGTGAGGGCTAACAGGTACTGCTATGTGGTGAATAGTAGCTAATACAAAACTCAGGCGCAAGCTTGGGAGGGAGGGTAGTAAGGAATCATTAGGACACCTTCCTCCCCCACCATGGGCAAGGGAGGGCAAGGCTCTGGCAAAAGAGAGAAAAGTTTAACCTTAACACAGAAGGGCAAAGCTTAGGGTACAGCTTTGGTGGGTGAGTTTTGAGGCTGATAAGCCAGCAACGTGACCAAAACAGGGAAATTCTGATCAGCTGATGGATGCTTTATTTTACACGAATATTATTTCCTTGTTCTGGATATCCTTCCTCTTCTATAGCTACGTAAACCTTTTTATTACCTGTTAGATGGATTAATTATGTCTCATTTTATTCTAATTTTGAACCTGAACTACCAAGCTGGCCTGGTCAATACTTGCCTTCTACAAAAGGAAAGATCACCAAATTGTCAGAAGTGAGTTCTAACCCTGACTTCATAGTTATCTCCTAATGTACGTGACCTTGGTCAGGTTCCTAATCAGTTATCTAATTAGTCAAGTGAGTTGACAGTTTCTTCCTTGTCTACTTCTTCTGTTAGTAGTAAGAATGACCTAAGACAGCAAATATGAAACAGCTTAGAAAAATCTACTTTAAAGTAATAAACCTTATGCATAATTTCTCTGCTTTAGAAAGTGCATTCTAGTTTTTAAATCATCTTTTTTTTCCCAATAGGGTGAACTAGTATATGTGAATTATGCAAGAACCCAAGATTTTTTTAAATTGGAGCGGGATTTAGGAATCAATTGTTCTGGAAAAATTGCCATTGCTAGATATGGAAAAATTTTCAGAGGAAATAAGGTAAGTTCACCTTCCTTTCCCTCCCCCAACCTTTCTCCCACTTTTCTGCACTCCATTCATTTTATTGAAATTACAGTATCTCCTCATTTCTGACACTGTTTTGCATTATTGTTCTATAGCAAGTGCCTACTTGGGTCAGAGAAGGAGCTCCTTAGATTATTGCCTAAGAATGATAGAATATTTGGGACTGGGCTATTGTAGAAAGTGAAGATAGACGTGACATATACCACATCCCACAAATCATTTCTGTAATTTCAAGAGAGTGCATTGCTAATTTGCATCAAGGAGCATTATTTATTGCCATCTTGTAAATATTTTATTATTTTGAAATATATAAAATGAATTAATATTTGATGTCCAAGAAGCAGCGTGATAAAATGGGGAGAAAAGAATAAACCACTGAACTAGAAATCTAAAGACTTGAGTATGGTCCTGACTCTGATACTTATTGGCTTTATGACCCTGGACAAATCACCTAACCTCCGAGTTTCAATTTCCATATCTGAAAAATAAAGAGAATGTTATCTACCCTGTGTTCCTGACAGGGCCATTATAAAAATAAAATGAAAAAATGTACATGAAAATGCTTTGTAAAATATAAAGTACTGCCCAAATGTAAAATACTACTATGTTGCTACATTGTTATTGTAAGATATAATTTAAAATTCAGTAAAGTCTTTTAAAGGAAAGAGGATAGAGGTAAAACAGATGTTTAGCAGCCTTTTGAGACCTATTCTATCACCTTACTCTGATTTACTCATGGATTTTTAGAGGAATCAGATTTCAAAGTTGCTTGCCTACCATGGAAAAGTTTACCCCAGGGAAAAGGTGGGAAGTTGGAATGTGGGGTAACTAGATCTTATGGTCTTTTTATGGTAGTAGACATGGGATATTATTACTTGGGGACCCAACACAATGAGGATTTGCCTGGTGTGTGTGTGTGTGTGTGTGTGTGTGTGTGTGTGTGAATTTGCTCACAATTCAACTTTTGATGCCTCTTTTAAAATGTACTTTTTTTGGTAGATAAAGTAAATAGATCAATATATTCTCATTGGAGTAAGGGTCAAAATAAATTTGATTATAATAAGTGGCTAGGCTTCCATGATAAGTTTTAGCTCTGGAATCTGGTACAATTAAATTGGAATATATTTTTTTTTAATTACTCATTTTACAGGTTAAAAATGCTCAACAGGCAGGAGCCAAAGGGATTATCCTCTATTCTGATCCTGCTGATTATTCTTCCCCTGGGGTAGAACCTTATCCAAAGGGTTGGAACCTTCCTGGAGGTGGTGCCCAGCGTGGAAATGTGCTGAACCTCAATGGTGCAGGTGACCCTCTCACTCCAGGTTATCCAGCTAACGGTGAGTTAGGAGTCCTCAGTCAGCACTGGAGACACAAAGGAATAAACAAAAATAAGCGCTTTGCCAAGTAAAGGAGTAGATTATGGTCCCTGGATGTCCTTGGGCAGGCAAACACAGGGAACTGCAATGGAGATTCATCTGCAGTATGGTTTTTCATTTCCTGAAAAGTGGAACAGAGACCTCAGAATGCTGAAATATGTGATCAGTTTATAATCAGCTTCTCTGCTATTTCAAGTCCTGTGATGCCAGATTTAATGCCAAGAATTCAGGGAATGTTCACTGGGCATAAATTAATACAGATTTAGGAAAAAACTCCATTCCTTAGAGCAAGGCCATTGTTTAAAATAATTGTACCCGGGTATCTTCTGCTAATGATATCATATAATTTGCTTATAATGGCTTTTTATAACAACTGTGAACTAAGAGAATGCAATTTAGTTGAACTGGACTAGATGCCTGCTGAGGTACATTGCAGCTCTCAAGTTCTATGATTCTGTGAAAAGCCAAAATGGTAGTATAGTTTTGTTTTAATAAATTCAGCAAATATTTATGAAGTTTCTCATACTTCCAGTGTGGTGTGGTAGGTAACAGCCCAGCCTGGGAGTCAGGAGATAGGAGCTTAGCTCCTGCTCCTGAGATATGCTCATTGTCTGGCCATGAAATTCTCAGTGCCCCAGGTGTCTCTATAACTAAATCACATGGGATTTCCCTTGAATCTAGTGC
Organism: Petaurus breviceps papuanus; assembly: GCF_028583685.1. NCBI lineage: Eukaryota > Metazoa > Chordata > Mammalia > Diprotodontia > Petauridae > Petaurus > Petaurus breviceps. The sequence continues at coordinate 23,816,668 of NW_027187352.1, forward strand.
CTTCCTTCTGTTCATTATCTCCAGCATATCTTGTTCGTATGTTGTTCTTTGTATATTGTCTCCCTCATAAGATTGTGAGCTCCTTGAGATCAGGGACTGTCCTTTACCATGCTTTGTGTCCCTGACATTTAGCACAGTGTCTTGCACTTAGTTGGCATTTAATAAAAATTTATTGACTGACCAAGTTGACTGAATTATTATAGGGAGTTAGCATACCGGTAGTCCCTCCTTTTATGAATTAAAGGACCAATCCCCACTCGACCTCCAAAATATGTATGTATGTATGCACATATATGTATTCACACTCAAGACATTGTGTTAGATCCTGGACATACAAAAACAAGAATGAAACAGTTCAAGCCTTCAAGCTTCGGGCATCACACTTCAACTGAGTGGGAGGAAGAGATGTATGAAGTACAAAGATAGACATAATACCACATACAGAGTAAATGGGGATGCAAAAGGAGAGATCAAAGTGCCCTTGTTATTTTTGTGGAGGTTGAGGAAGGAGAGCAAACAACTGTTGGCACCTAAGATGAACCTTGAAGGACTCAATCAGTGAGTATTTATTAAGTTCCTACTGTGTGCCAGGCATCGAGCCAGGTCCTGGTGACACATATACTTACATTGAACTTATATTCTGGAGGAGAAGACAAGTACATAGAAACATTTGAACAAATAAAAATACATTGAAGGTAGTTAAATATAGTGTAGATTGGGAGGGAGGGCTTTAGTAGTTGAGGGAATCAGGCAAGGCTTCAAGCAGTAGATGACATTTAAGCAATGTCCTAAAGGGAGAAAGGTAATTTGTTAGTAAAGAGGGAGTAGATTCTAGGCATGGGAATCAGCCAGTACACAATTTAGGAGAGGAGATAGTAGGTGGATTGTACTGTGTGAGGAACAAAGTGTCATTTTGGATGGACTATGAAAATCAAAAATTTGGAAAAGTGCAAAGAAGGAAGTGCATTCTAGGCCTGTGTGTCTATATAAAGGTGGGAACTAGTCTGTCAAGTTCAGAAAAAAGCTTGTAGATCAATTTGGTTGGAACATAGTGTCCATAAATGCATATGGAAGTAGATTGGTGCTTTAGTTGTGGAGTGCTTTAAAGGCCAGTCCAAGAAGTTTTTGTTTTATCCATGGCCCTGAGAGAACCAGGCTCCCTTCATATCTTGAACTCAAAAGGCAACCACCAAGGCTAGGATTGTTCAGCTCATGATCAGTATACATGCTGCGGGGAGGAGAGAGAGACAGACAGACAGACAGAGAAAGAGAAAAAGAAAGACAGAGAAAGAGAATTTTTACTCTCTGTTACCTGAATGCTAAAATTTTACTGTTTACAATTTTAATATTTGCAATTACTATTGTATAGTTCAGATCAGAGATAATGTTGTAAATTCAATTTTTTGAAAAAATCGTTTTACTGAGATAGACTTAGCTCTTCCCAACAATACAATAATCAAAGACAATTTCAAAAGACTAATGATGGAAAATCCACATTCAGAGAATTATGGAGTCAGAATGCAGATTTATGCATATTATTTTCACCTTTTTTTGTTTTTCTTTGTGTTTTCCCCTTTTGTTCTGATTCTTTCATAAAATGATTAATGTGGAAATATGTTTAATATGATTATACCTATATCATATTGCTTGCTGTCTTAGGGAGGGGAGAGTAGAGAAAGGGAGAAAATTTTGAAACTCAAAATCTTATAAAAATGATGTTGAAAACTGTCTTTACATGTAATTGGAAAAAATTAAGTACTATTAAGTAGGAGGAGGGGAGATGTTATATCAATGCTAAGCCCCAGCACCCAACACAGTAACACAGAATAGACTCTTAATAAATGTCGATTGACTGCCCGTCTCACTTTTGTATTTTTATTTCCAGTGCCTGGCCCTTAGTAGGCACCTGATAAATGTTCATCTATTATTGAGGGGAACCAGGATTCTGAATCAAGGAGTCCAATCCATACCATTGAGGACCTATTAAAGGAACTGAGGGCATTTACCTTGTAGAAAAGGGAACATGATAGCCAGTTCTTTGCAATAACCAAAGGACTGACATGTAAAAAAGAGATTAGGCTTATAATGGTTGGCCACAGAGGACAGAACTAAGAACGGTGGGTGGAAATTGCAAAAAAGCAAGTTAACTTTGATGTAAAGAAAATCTTTCTGATCATTATAGCAATCCCAAAGTGGAATGGGCTCTCATAGTAGATAGTGAGTTTCCCCTCCTTTTAGATCTTCAAAAAAAGACTGGATCATTGCATGTCAAGTATATAGTAAAGTAAATACTTCACAAGTATAGAGTTAAGTAGATGGCTACAAAGATCCTTCTTAACTCTTGAGATTCTGTCATATCTCAGAAGTGGAGAAAGGTAAACATTGTCATTTTCTGCATTGCTAACTGCATGCTTCATTTTGTCCAGGACCAAGTATTATTCTCACTGTAAATTCTTATTTCCTTGTTGCAATATTTTTCCTTTCCTGTGATTTTTTTTATTTTTTTCTTCAAGCACCAGATAGCCTGGGAGGAATCATCTACCCAGATTTTTCTAGTTTTTTGGCCAAAGAAGAAATCAATTATACCCAAACCATCTTTTCTATGCATATATTTCACTTCAGATCATGGTGATATGCTTTTTTGTGTGTTCGAAATACAGTGATTTTGATTCTTCCTAAAATCAACTCAAAATTATTTCTCAAAAAAAAAAGCAAACATTGACCATAAAAAAGGTTCTGCCTTAAATAAGTTTTCTTACTTATTGAGCTCTAAAAGAAAAATCAGGCAATTTCTCTTTTATTCAAAGACTGTATATATTTATTCAAATGACTGTATATAACAGAATCATTTGAAATGACTTGATTGTCTTGGTCTTAAAAGGTGAATTCTCTTTTTTCCGCAGAATATGCCTATAGATATGATATAACTGAGGCTATTGGTCTTCCAAAGATTCCTGTTCATCCAATTGGATACAATGATGCCCAGATCTTACTAGAGTAAGTACAAGTACAGCTGAAAAGGAATAAAATGTAAAAGCAAAAGGTTAATTGGACACCTTGACACTAACAAAAAAAAAAAAAGGCAACATGGTACAGGAGAATAAACATGGAGTCAGCAAATTGAAGTGGACATTTTAATTCAACCATAAAGCTACCTTGAAGAAGTCATTTAATTTCCTTGGTTCTCAGTTTTCCTCATATGTAGATGATTTGTAAAGTCTTATCCAGCTCTTAATCTATAATTCTGTTTCTCAAAAGGGCAAGATGCAAATACATATTTAACCTACAGTATAGAATTTTAACTATAGTGAAATATTCTGCATAATAACATCTGGCAAAAAGTTGGACTATGGAAATTAAGACTTTATAAAGCAATTAAAAGTGCAGTAATAATCCGTTTACAAATCTTATATCATAATCCCTATTTTTAGGAAGATTTTAAAGGAAACAAAGAATGCTTGTTATGAATGGATACAGAATGAAATAAGCAGAACATGGATGGATGGATGGAAAAACATTTGTTATGTGCTCATAATGAACAAAGTCCTGTGCTAAGATCTGAGTATACAAACACAAAATCATTATAGTCCCTATCCTCAGTGAACTTATATTCCAAAAGGGGGAGAACATATATTAGGGGATTCATCTACACTGCTAATGGTCTGAATGACAAATATATAGTTCATCTGGAATGTAGAAGGAATAAACACATGTCTTTTAGGATTATTTCAGCAGATAAAGCTGTATCCATTTCTGACATTGAACCATTTGGGAGTGCTAAAGATTTTGATAGTGAGCATTAATTCTCTGCATGCATTGCTCTCCTGAAAATGTACAGAAACCAGGCTGCAGCAGGCAAGAATTGATGGGTACAGATATTCTCAGAGCTCTTAGATGTGGAATTCTAAACACCTAGGATACAAATATGCACAGTAAGTTCAATAAAGTAAATGAAAATATTCCTAAAAGGAAATCAAACTCTAAATTACTAAAACACACACACACACACACACACACACACACACACACATGGATAAATGGCCCTAGAAAACAGATAATGAAGCATAACCCCGACCCCTTTTTGGCAGAGGAATGAGAGACAAGAAGAGCAGAATGTTGCATATGTTGTTCATTGTATAAGTTATTTTTGCTTACCTATTTTTCTTTGTTACAAGGAAAGAGTTTAATTCTTTTGAATAGGGTAGTATCCAGAAATGACAATATTAAAGGAAAAAGCATTAGTAAAAGTTATTGTTTTAAAAGAAACTAATGAATATTGATACAATATTTGTATCACCCTAGCAAAAAGTCTATAGCTCTGTGTGTGTGTGTGTGTGTGTGTGTGTGTATAAAATCCACTATAACTCAGTAGGATTTGTGTGAAAAATGTAAGGACAGTTCACAATTAGAAAAATAATTAAAATATCATACTAAAAGCAAAAACATTTGCATTATATTTAAGCAGTAAATATAAGAAAATAAACACCTTTGACAAAATACGATACTCAGATATTCTGAAAAAAATTACAAATTATTGACACAGGAGGGTTATATGTTAATAAGATTAAAAAGTATAGCCCTAATACCAAAAGTTAGCATCAATTGTAGTGGGGAAATTTAAAAAATTAATAAATATAAGAACAAAGTAGGATGCCTTCTGTACTATTATTTGGCATAGTTATACAAATGCAAACAGTAATAATAAAACAGACTAAAAATTGAAGGTATAAACATTGGCTAAACAAAAGGAGAAAAATTATTTATATTTGTATTTCTATATACCAAAAACAAAATCCTTAAGGAAATCATGGATAGGGAAATTCAATTAAAATAACTAAAAAATAATATAGTATTTTAAAATAATTTGTATTTTAGCATCATTTACATATATTTAATATGCACATGTAAAACATTATTAATTCAGTCTGCAGAAAATGTGTTTGATTATTTATTATGCTTAGTCCTCCCACATATTTTGTTGGAGCTAAAACAATGCTTAATGTAAATATGAATTTGTATAGATTCTTTGTAATAATTCATTGGCCCCAGGAAGACTGAGAACAGATATTATAGAGCATGTGGAACTATTAAAGTTTTTTTTTTCTCAGTTGAGAAATGATAAAAACAGAGCTGGGCTTTAGGAAGATATTTTGAAGAAGGAGACTAGATGGTAGAAGTACATTAAGTTATGTAGATGAGAGTCCTCAGATCTGCATGCTAGAGTATGCTTGAATATATCTATAGTCATTTTTTAAATTTACTTTTTTATTTTATTTTTAATTTATCAAATATAACAAGCATTTCCATGACATAGTAAAATTAAAAAAAGAAATGAAATATCTACTATGCACAATTTGCTATTCCTTTCAAATATACAAAAAATCTATCATATAAATTTCTTTTTTTTCTTCCTTTCACTTACCCTGTTTTAGAGATGGTTACCATTAGACCAAAATAAGTATATGTATGTATTTGTGTGTGTATACATTATATATGTGTGTATATACATATACATATGTAAAATTATTCTATATGTACTTCTTTTTATCAATTATTTCTGTGGATACAAATAGCATTTTAATTCATATGTCCCTTATAGTTAATTTGGGTATTTATAATAGACAAAATAGCTTATTAGCTCAAAGTTGTTCTTAAAACTATTACTTTTACTGTAATACAATGTTCTCCTTCCTGGTTCCACTCATTTTGTTCATTATTTTGTGCAACTTTTTCCATGTTTTTCTAAAATCACTGAGTTCATCATTTCTTATAGCACAGTAATATTCCATCACAATCATATAACACAATTTGTTCAGCTATTCCCCAATTGATAGGCATCCCTGCAATTTCCAGTTCTTTGTCACTATAGAGAGCTGCTATAAACATTTTAGAACATATAGGTTCTTTTCCTTTTTCCCTAATTATCTTCCAAAATAGACCAAGTGGTGATATTGCTAGGTTAAAGGGTATAGGCAGTTTAATAACTCTGGGCTTAATTCCAGATTGTTCTCTAAAATTGTTGGATCATTTAACAGTTTCACCAACAATGAATTAGTGTCCCATTTTTTCCACATCCCCTCCAACATTTGTCACTTTCACCCTTTATAATTTTCAGCAAATCTGGTAGGTGTAAAATGATATCTCAAAGTTGTTTTCATTTGCATTTCTCTAATCAATAATAATTTAGAGCATTTTTTCATATGACTAAAAATAGTTTTGATTCCTTCATTAGAAACCTGTCTGTTCATATCCTTTAACCATTTACCAGTTGGGGAATGACTTGTACGCTTATAGATTTGACAAAGTTCTTTATCTATTTTAGGTATGAGAACTTTATCTGGAAAATTGTCAAATTTTTTCCCCAATTTTCTGCTTTCCTTCTGATTGTGGCTACATTTGTTTTATTTATACAAATTTTCTAACTTTCATGTAATCTAAATTATCCATTTTATACCTAACTTTGCTCTCTATCTCTTTTTTATTCATAAATTATTCACCTGTCCCTCAGTCTGATAAGTAATATGTTTCGTGTTCTTCTAATTTACTGTAAATCTCTCTTTATATTTTGGTCATGTATCCATTTTGACATTATCTTGGTAAATGCTGTAAGATACTGGTCTATGCCCAGTTATTTTTACTCACTATTTTCCTTCTCAGCCTCTTTTCACCCTATCCCTATAATCAATTAATATTTTCTTAATATTACTATTTTAACATATTGATCATTTCTCAATGATAACATTGTCCCAATCTATGCTCCCTTTTATTGAAGAAGTATAATTAAGCAAAATAAATCCATCCACTGGCCTTGTATGACAATATTTGCCTAGTCTACTACCACCCTAGTAGGTGGAGAAGGATATCCTTAGTCCTCTGAAGTCATAATTGTTAGCTGCAGTGATCTAACTCAACATGTCCAAAATGGTTATCTTTCCCCCTAAACCTATCTCTCATCTTAAATTCCCTTTTAAGGATATCATAATTCTTCTAGTTGCCCAGGTTTACAACCTAGGAGTCAGTTCAATACTTTCTTTTGCCCCCACACCCAATAATTTGACAAATCATTTCATATCTGCCTCCACATCTCTTGAATCCTCTTTCTCAAACTTACATGGTAACTACTCTAGTTCAGACCTTCATCACTTATCAGCCCCCTAATTGGTCTCCTGTCTTTCAGTCACATCCCCTCTGCAATCCTTCCTCCTCATCACTACTGCCAAATTGATAATTTCTAAAAAATAGATCTAACAATGGCACTTCCTTAAAAATCTTCAGTGGATTATCCTTTTGACTTTAAGATAAAATATAAACTCCTCTTTAGCATTTAAAAATAATTTACAGTCTGACTACAGTCTATATTTCCAGACTAATTACACATACACATACTCTACTCCAAACAAACTGGCCAACTTATTTTTCCCCAAATAAGACATCCCATCTTTTCCCTCTAGGCTTTTGCTTAGGCTATCTCCCAAGTCCAGAATCCCCTCCATTCTCATCTCAGACTCTTGGAATCCCTAGCTTCCTTCAAGGCTCAACTCAAGGGCCACATTCTTTAAGAAAGCCTCTTGATTCCCCAAATTGTTATTCAGTTTTACTCAACCTCCACTCTCTTTGTGTTTATTTTCTATTTATAGTAGATTGTAAGGTCCTTTCTCCTCTTTTAGATTGTGAGCTCCTTGAGGGCAGGTACTGGCTTTTACTTAATAAATGTTTATTAGTTGATTAAGAGCAGGACTATATTTTTTTGTATCTTAATATCCCTAACATCTAGCATTGTACCTGACGCATGGTAGGTATGAATAAAGGTTTGTTGATGGGTTGTTTTTTTTTTATCAAATGTTTCTTTCACCTAATACCAGTTTAATACTAATACTAATTTTTGTGTATTACAGAAATATGGGAGGACCAGCACCACCAGACAACAGCTGGAGGGGAAAGCTTAATGTGCCTTACAGCATTGGGCCTGGCTTTACTGGAAACTATTCTGCACGGTTATCTTGCTATATTTTACTTAATTTCCCATCTTCAGCAAATTATCATAATAGAAATCAAGTAGACTTTAATTTTCATGTAACACAAATGTAAGGTATTCAAGGCATTGTTGTTATTAGGGGGTTTTTTTGTGGGTTTTTTGCTTTTTTTTTTTTTGCGAGCAATTGGGCTTGTGACTTACCCAAAGTCACATAGCTAGTAAGTGTGTCAAGTGTCTGAGGCTGGATTTGAACTCAGGTCCTCCTGACTCCAGAGCTGGTGCTCTATTCACTACAACACTAGCCACCCTATTGTTGTTTATTTTGCTTCTATACCTCTAATGGCTTAGGCATAGTGAGTAATATTTTTTTTTTAACCAAATAGAACATAGTTCATGTGTTACTGAATGATGGGTTTTCCATTTCAGCTGATTTTAGTTAACTCAAAATGCTATGTAGTATTGTTTTTTCCTACTTAATTTAAAATGTTTGTTCCTTGAGAGCAAGGAGAGTGTTTTGACTTTCTTTGTAACCCTGTCATTTAGCACTGTGCCTGGCATATGTAGTAAGCCCTTAGTAAATGCTTGTAGGCTTACTAAGAAAGTGACTTTCGTTGGAAAAAATATATATATTTTTATAGAAAAACAGTAGGGAAATAGATTTTTTCAGATTCTGAAATAGTTTATCTTCAATAAATAAACTAATATATTATTCCCTCCTTGAAGTCCTCATATTAAAAAGAAGTTGAATCTGGATTCTCAAAGGCTATACAAATGGCCTACAAATTTTGGCAGGTTATACCAGCCTGAAGGGCTTTGAATTCATCTTTTTAATAGCATATGTGCTATCTAGGGCCTAGTATAGCTGGCTCACCAGAGCGGCCATAGCAGTACTTGAAAACTACTAACAAATCACAGTGGGGTTGTAATTTGCCTTATTGCATGGAATACCATCCCCAATGAAATCACAGGTGCCTGAAGTACTGAATATATACAAATTATAGAACAAAAATAATATATTGTGACAAATTATAAGCAATAAAATAAATTGTGGCTTTAAGTCCAAAAGGACTTATGCTGACTATACAAATAAATGCAAAGAAACAGCAAACAAAAACAAAAGACCCAAAACAAAAAGTAATCCCTGCTCTCAAGGGGACAACTAAGTACAAAGGAGATATGTACAGTAGAAATTAGAGATAATCACAGAGGGGAGGCATTAGAATTAAGGGGGACTAGGAAAAGCTTCTTGTAGAAGATGGAATTTTAGCTGACTTGAAGGAAGCCAGGGGATGGAGTTAAGGAGGAAGAGAATGCCAGGCATAGGAGATAGCCAGTAAAATTGACTGGAGCCAGGAGATGGAGTGTCTTTTGTGAGAAAGAATAAGGAGGCCAGTTTCATAGTAAAGTACTCTGTGAAAAAACAAACAAAAAAAAACTAACTCTGCTAAGCCTTTCTGTAGCATTCAGCAGCCCAATCTAACAGGCATTTATTAAGGTCCTACTATTTTCAAAGCAATAGGCATAATGACTTCAACAATATGGGGCTGATTGGGGCGGCCAGGTGGCACAGTGAGTAAGAGCGCTGGCCCCGGAGTCGGGAGACCCAGGATTGGTTCCGGCCTCAGATACTTAACACCCACACAAAATAACTGGCCATGTAACCTTGAGCAAGTTGCTTAACTCCAATTGCTTTAAAAAAAAAAAAAACAATATAGGGTTGACTTTGGAAGAAGGAACATCTGTATTTGGCGTCTAATGTATACTTGCTGTGACCATGGGCAAGTGACTTGTTTTCTCATCAGCACAGGCAACTCTAATTATATATAGTTTACAGATGAGTTGCCAACTCTATCAATGGAAGGAGTTTTCCACTCTGGGAGTTCTCCATACGGTGAAATCACAGGTCTAAAAGACATACACTCCCTACACACCCTCAGTTGTGAAAGGCACTGTGTTAGCTTTGGGGAGAAAAAGATAAAATATAAGACCATACATAGCCTTAAGAAGTTTATATTCTACTGGTAAGAGAATACAACATGTAAAGAGATGTGTATCCATACTCCTGAGAAGGAAAACAACATAATTAGTCATGAAAGACTTCATGGAATAGTTGATACATTAAGTTGATGCATTGAAGGAAGCCAGTGTTTCTGAGACATGGAGGTGAGTAAGGAATGTGTCTGTTAATGGGAGAAAGTCTCTGCTTTTTCACAGAGGTGGGAGAGAAAATGCAGACTTGAACTTACAAAATGTAAAATGTGAAATAAGCTTCCAAGGTAGACCGGAGTGAGACTGTGAGGGCCTTTAAATGCCAAGCTGAAAAGTTAGTAATTTACCTTAGAGATAACAGAGTTGCTGAAGATTCTCAAACATTAGTGTTTTCTCATCTCTGGTGCTTTAAAAAGTTTGCCCTGGGAGCTAAGTAAAGGATGAATTGGAGAAAGGAGACATTTAAAACCAAGAGACTAATTAGGAGGGAAGCTGTTGTAATAGGTAATGAGTTGTCAACTTGTCTCTAGGGGAGTAGTTAGGTGATTAGAGAAAAAGGTTGACTGTGAGACATATTATTGTGGAGGTTGACTTGATAGACCTTGACAGCAGGTTACATGTTCGGAATCAGGTAGAGGGAAAAGACAAGCTTATGAATCTGAGTGAAGAGAAAAGTAGTAGGGTAGATAGAGAATGAAAAGTTTGGAGAAGAAATAGTGGAATAGCCTAGAAAAACTTTAATTTTTCTTGTCTAGTCTTTCTTTGACCATAAGGCTCTCTCTTTCCTAGTCATATACCTTCCTCCTACCTGGCACTTCTTCCTATCTATCCTGCCCCTTTCTCTGGAACCTTGTCTCTTCCGTATTGGGAAACTTCTCTCGTTGGAACATTCTAGGCCAATAATTTCTAGTTTCCTATCTAACTGGCACATGCACCAATGGGAAATGAATCAGACCCATGTGAGCAGATTCCTTTTCCTTTCTGTGAAAACACATGATGCATTCTAATCCTGAAGTATCCATAAACCTTGAGTGCATATTTGGCTAATGTGGGAATTATTCAGACCTCTGCTGGTACCATCACTCCAGAACTGCCTGATCTGCCCTCAAGTGTGGACTCAGGAATCCTAGACCATTTGGACTGCCTTTTCTTGCCATAGCCCCAAGATAATCATGCCTGATGCTCCCTGTTGATGTCTCTGCTTCCATGACCCTTCCTAGGGGGTTAAACAAGCAGTTCTGTGGTGATGCAGAGCTGGAATCATTCTAGAGATTAAGCTTAGATATGCAGATCTGGAAGATCTGGAAACAGATTGAGTTACTAAAAGATTATAGATGAAAAAGAGAAGAAGGAAAAGAATGGAGCCCTAGGGGATAATTATAAATGAGGGAGGTGACAAGGATAATGATGTAGCATAGGAATCTGAGAAGAAATGATAAATCTGGTGGGAGAAGAATGAGGAGAAAGCAATGTCACACATAACCCCAAAAGAACCCAACAACCCAAGGAGGAGAGAGTCACCAGGAGGAGGGTGAACAATGCCAAGTACTACAGATAGGTCAAGAAGAATGAGAAATGAAAACAGGTCATGAATCAGAGATCGTATTATAGCCTTAGAGAAAATAATTTCAGTTCTATCTTAAGGTGGTAAGGCATACTTCAAAGGGTTCAGAAGCAAACTGGGGGGGAGGGGGTCCTAGTCTAGGCAATGTGTTTTGGAACTTCTAGACATTTCTAAATTGTGAAAGGGAAGAGAGGTATAGGATCATAACTTGACATTGTTCAATTAATTAGTCTTGTCCAGCTTTTCATGTCCTTGTCTGTAAATGAGCTGGATAACTTGACTTTAGACTATTATAATACAGTCTTAACTGGCCTCCCTACTTCCAGTCTCTTTCCTCTTAAATTTGTCATTTACTTAATTGCCAAACTAACATTTCTGAAATATAGGACTGAACATGACTCTCCCCAACTCAAAAAGCTTCTTCAGTGGCTCCCTATTGCCTTTAGAACAAAATTTAATTTTCTCTTTTTGGAATTGAACAACTCTTCACCTTTTGGTGACTGCTGTTCTAAAGTGATTTCTTGATTCTGCCCCTCACATACTAAGTTTCACACAAACTAATCTATTTGCTGTTTCTCTTACCCAGCATCCTGTCTCCCCACCTCAGTGCTTTTGCATATTGGCTGTCCTCTCTACCTAGAATGTTCTTTTTCCTCCCCTGTGTCTCTGAGAATCCCTTTAAGATTCACGTGTGGGACCAACTTCTTCACAAGACCTTTCCTGATCCTCCTCAGTAGTTAGAATTTTCCTAATCTCTAAATTACTCTGTGTGTACTTGATATTCTGCTTCTGGGAGGCAGGATTTGAACTCAGATCTTCCTTAAACCAAGGCTAGCCAAGTGACTATGAGCCTTGCTGCCTGTCACATATACGTGTTCATATACTTACATGCACATCAGTATACGTGTGTATATATAGACAGACATGTACACATGTAGCAGTGTGTGACTACATACATATGCGTGTGCACATGAATATGCAAACACATACAGACATATACATACACAGGAAATAAGGAGGAGAAAGGCATTAAAGGGTAGGATGAGGAAGAAAACTACACATAACAAATCAGTGTGTTTTGGTGGCTGTGGACTCACAATGCTAATGTGTGTTTTTTTTAATTGCATCAGAAAAGTCAAAATGAATATTCATAGCAGCAACAAAATCACAAGGATTTACAATGTGATTGGAACTCTAAGAGGAGAAGTGGAACCAGGTAAAGCATTTATTTCCTAAATGATTAATGTGAACAGGGGCCATCATGAGGAAAGAAAGACGTTTAAGGAGTTATACACATACATCTATCTGTATAATGGGATCATAAAATTTTATACATGGAAGGGACCTTACATACATCTCATTCAATTCCTTCCTTTATTTTACAAATGTGGAAACTGAGGGCAGAGGGGTTAAATTAACTGGATTAAGGGCATAAGAGTTTATAGAGTCAGAATTGTAATAATATTTTTTTAATTGATGCTTCTTTATAATAGATGAATCCAGTGTCTGACTACAAACCTATTGCTTTTAGAATCTTAAAATATAAAGAAGTTGAAAAGAGATGTTGGAAATCATTTATTCCAGCACCTTCATTTATAGATAAGGAAACTGAGTCTTAAGAGATGATTAGACTTACCTAAAATTACACAGGTATCAAGTTGCATGGCTAGGATCTGGTTCTTTCAGCTCCAATGACACTACCCTTTCCAGAGAAGTTCCATGTTTCAGTTGTCTTTACAAATAATGTGATTTTTTTTAAGTTCCCCATCAATAATCAGAATTACTTTCAGAATTGCCTTTAAGATTACATGTACCTTTTCTGCAGTTTCATTTTCCGTTAGTGAAATCACTGTTTTGAAAATTCTGTATGTGAAAGCTGTCTGATTTGAGTCCTAAAATTAGCCTACGATTTTAATATTTGATAATTTAATGTTATGCCTTTATGAATATCTCTGTGTGTACAAGCATTCCTCAAATTATTCTAAGACCTGCCTGACATGAGAAATGAATGTTACAGAGGGATTTTTTCATTATTTCATAGGTTTTCCACATTGGGCATAGGATTTAGAAAAGGAAAAGAGTGTAAAGGATGTCTTGTCCAACCCCCTCATTTGACAGATGAGGAAACTGACACTAGAGAGATAAAGAGGCTTCTTCCATATAGTAAAAAATAGAGCAAGGCTTTAAGGCTTGGTGTTTAGGTTTCCAAGGTTGTGTTCTTGCCAGTGCAAAACAGCTGCCTCCATTGAAGCTAGAGTGAGACTGTCCCCATCTCATTTCAATTAAGATGGTGCCTCAGTTTCAGGTTCAAGGTTTAAAAAGTTCTTCCTGGAAAATATTTGGTTTTACTATCGTAACCATTCACTCACATAAACTATATGATTAAATTATATTCCTCTCTTACTAGCAGGCATTCTTTGGATATGTTTTTCTTTCCCACGGCCACATTTTAAATGAAATTTTACTTTTGGCCACCAGACACCTAATACAACTTCCTATGAGGTCTGATAATTGTCATTCTCATCAATCAACAGTGATTGATTTTCTGTATAGTATTTCCTTTAGGAAATGATTGTGGGGCTACAACCATAACAGTGCTTTATGCAGTAAGTCATACCACCTTGTTGACAGAATGAACCCTCAAAAGCTGATCAGATAGAGGGAATTACCAAAACCTGAGGAGTAAATGTAAGAAGATTCTTCCTTGCTCCTGCCCAGAAAGCAGGAACCAAGGAGCAAGAGGTTTAGTGACTTTACCAGGGTCACATCACCAGTATATAGCAGAAGCATGAAATAGCATGTTATTCTTTCTCACTTCAAGGCCAGCTGTCAAGCTTCCACTAATAAACTTAATGGGAGTTTTGGGTAATGGGAATAGCAATGTATTTGGAGTAAAAATATCTGGTTTTCAATCCCAGAAAACTACTTGTAAATTCTTTGACTTGAGTAAGTGACTTGCTTCTCTGAATCCACCTGCTTCATTTGTAGAAGAACAGCTCTAAATCCTAAGAAAACCTTTGTTCCTCAATTCAGAATATCTGAGGAGGGATTGACCTGAATCTACTGCAAATACCAAAAAAAGTAGCCAATACCCAGTGGTACTACTAAATAGAATGCCTTGTTGGTGATTTGGAATTCAGAATGGATTCTCTTCAATTCACTTAGCATTTAATAAGTGCTTGCTCTGCTAGTTTCTGGTGACTAAAAGAAGAAAGAAATCTAAAAGAAAACAGAATAAACAATTGTCTCCAGCCTTAAGGAACTTAGATCCCACAGAAACAATGTTATGAATAATTATAAGGCGTAGTTGGAAATTGCTTTGGAAGCACTATTCCCTTCAAGCAGACTTTTTGTGCACAGATCTGGCAAATACAACCATGTGTAATATTGTCTGGATGTGAAAGAGCTTTCTGATTTCCAAAGTCAACAGCAACAACAACCAAGTCTTGTAAGTTGGAAACTATCATGTATTATGATTAAATTCAGTTCAGCATTTATCAAGTACCTACTGTGTGTTTAATACACCACTAGGCTTTCTGCTAAGGAGATACAAAGTTTTAGATACATACTTTCCTTGTCCGCATGCAGCTTACAATCTAAGGGAATGGGATTTCTCTGTTTTTAGATGTAATTGAATTTCTAAAGTTTTGCATAGATCCTTTTGAAATGCAGTAGCCCTTCCATCTCTTCTTCCCAAAATAGATTTCCCACAAGATAGCTACCTCAGGTGTAAGGTACTTTGTAGGTCTGTAATCCTAAAATAATACCTGAAGAGACCCCCACCAGTGTGCTTACTTTTTATAGGCAGTCAGTAAATAGTCAACTCAAAGCTAAGCCATTTTTTATAATGGCATAGTAACTATAAAACCTTTCTCCCATAAACTGGGGCACACTCTTCCAAAACTGCATAATAAATACATCAGTGGAAAAAAATGGACATACACATAGAGTTCACTAATAGAGGGGCACACATGAAAAGAATGTGCATGTGACTAAGTACTTCATACCTACAATGTAAGAATGAAGCCTATTTTTAGAAGGTCTCAATGTCTAGACACATTAATTCTATCAAGTTTGACTGATGAACTTCTTCCTGTCTTATAAACGACTAACAGTATAAACTCTTCCTTCTATTTTGATTAAGACTATTAATTCATCATTATGATTGATTCCCTTAGATTTTGTGACTACTGGAGAGTGACTTTGTTATTACTGTGTATTAACAGTGTTGGGGAGAAATCAGTTGGTTAGGGGGCCCCTGATCATCTCTCAACCCTCATAATTTTTTATGTAGACAGGTATGTAATTCTGGGAGGTCATCGTGACTCATGGGTGTTTGGTGGCATTGATCCTCAGAGTGGAGCTGCTGTGGTACATGAGATTGTGAGGAGTTATGGAAAACTGAAAAGGGAAGGTAATGTAACTCAAGAACTAAAGAGGTAAAGATTCAATTAAATTCAAATCAGTCATTTAGCACGCTTGTTGAACTTAAACTCTGTGTAAGATACTTTTGAAGTTGCTATAGGGGTTACCATAGATGCTTTAAAAATGTTTATTTTAACATTGCATGTTCTTGACATCAGTCATAGAAGCTGAAAGTTGAAAAGGACCAAAACGGTCATCTACTGAAATACATACTGGGACTCATATATTATCCCCTTGTACCAAGAATGCTAGTGATGGAACACACCCTTCCTATGGAAATAGAAGCACTTGACTCTGCTTTAGGATGACTGCAATTGTTAGAAAGTTTTTCCTTATATTGAACTGAACTATTCCTCATTGTAACTGCCACCCTTTGATACTTGAAAAAAATTCACATGTTGCCCAAAGTCTTTTCTCCTCTAGGCTAGATATTTTCATATCTTTCAATCTGTCTTCATATGGCATATTTTTCAGGGTTTTTTCCCTAATTCTGCTCTTCTCTCCTTTACCATAATTCAGCTTGTCAATGTTCTTCCAAAATATGGCATTTGGAACTGAATGCAACATTTGGGTCATACTGTAGTATGACCCAAAATGGGAATATTCCCTCCCTCTTTCTGGACACTCATGCATTATTAATATAGTCTTGGATCATGTTTATACCTTTGGCTGCCATTTCACAATACTGATTTATTAGGGTTGTATTCCACTAAAAGTCTTAAATCTTTTTCATGTGTATGGTTGTCCAATCTGTGACTCTTTCATCCCTCTAGAATAATGTAGAACTCTGCCAAGCCAGGATCATAAAGGCTGCCTTTAAAAATGATATAATGAACTGTGTGGAATTTCAAAAGTATTCATAAGTAAATTAGCATAGAAAATTTGTCAAGCTATTTTTCAGACTATAGAAAAAGTTAGCTGTCTTTACTACAATATATTATGGGTTTATTCAATGCAAATCAATTCATCCAACATTTCTTATGCATTTACTATGCACAAACTGTTGTTCTAAGACCTGAGGATACAAGGACAAAAATAAAGACCCCATGTCTTCAAGGAATGCATATGATCCCGGAGCCATATAATATGTACAAGGACAAATAAATACAAGGTAATTTAAGGAAGGAAAGAGCACTAGGAATTTGAGGGCATCAGGGAAGTTTCACCTGCTGTGACTTTAAGGAAGGTAAATATTCTGACATGAATGAGGGGATGAGGAGGGAGTATACTTCAGATGGGGGAACAACTTGTTCCAAAGCATAAAGGAGAAAGATAGAATATTGAATTTAGTCCTAGGTAGTTGCTATATAGTACAGTGGTGTCAAGCATACTGGGATAACAATACTACTGAGTGCACCAGAACCACATTAATATGTAATTGGGAAATGTTTTAAAAAATAAAATTACAGTGAATTTAGGTAATGTGGTTTTCTAAGTCAATATGCAGCCTACAGTGATCTGTCTGTATGGTTTTGTTATCTCTATTTCTATTTGAGTTTTATGCCACTATTATAGATTATTTAAAGGGAAGCAATGTGAAATAAAAATGGAAAGGGAGGCTGAGAAATATGTAATTTATCTTAGAGGTAATGAAGAGCCACCAAAGATTGTTGCAGTAGAGTTTTGCAGTTTTGTGTGGGCTGTCCCCATAGTCAGTTTTGGCAGGAGCATAGGGTAACTACAGAATTATGGGAGAGGTAGTATAATTACCTTAGAAGCTGGAAATGTACTATCCAGAGGAAGTGCCTCACACCATGTGAGCATTTGTTCTACATTTATAGTAAAAGGATAGAATAGATCCTTAGAATGCTATATCTGTGTGAGACACCAGATGGAGCTCAAACACTGATTTGCCAACAGCTCAGGTCACTAACTACAACATATGCAAGGCTTCTATTCCTGTTTAGTAAGTCCCCTTGAGTGTGTGTGTGTATGGGCCCTTCCCTTTCCTTCTCAATTCCTCTCTTCCAGCTAAGGGTGTAAGTAACCAAACAATTAATAATTTGTGAAATTGTGAAATAACTACTCTAATCCCACTGATATTCTTATCTCCCGTCTTCTGGTGACTGGAAAGGATTACTCAATCACACATAGATGAGTTTTAGAATCTTTACTTTGGTACGTAACAAATGTGTAGTGTTGCCCAAATCTCAGAATATTTTGTAGCCTTACTTTCTTAATTTGTAAAATGAATATAATGCTTGCCCTACCTACCTTATAATGCCATTATGAAGACAGTGCTTTATAAACTTAAGCTATAAGAGGATTGTGGGAATATGGCAGCATGTTGGGACCCAGAGAAATCTAGATCTACACAGCTCTAAAACTATACCTGCCACCAATACCAATGAAGATCTGGTCTGTAACTTATATCGTACATTTAGAGTTGGAAGGAATTTTAAAGGTCATTTAGTCCAGGCTCCTTATTTTTCAGATGAGGAAAAACGAATTCCTGTGGGATGAAATAATTTTTTCTTACTCACACAAGTAGAAAGGCCCAGACTTGAACCAACCAAATGTCCTTATTCTAAATCCAGCACTAATTCCACCATGCTACCACAGGTAGAAAATTAGAGTTCACTAAAGCACTGAGGAGTTTAAGGAGTTGTTTGTGGTCATAAAGAATATATGTGTCAGAAGTTTGAAGTCAGAAGATCAAGTCAGAAGACTTGAACTATGTTTTCATGATTCAAAGTTTGGCCCTCTTCCTACTAACTCACCTTGAACATAGGAGACACTTAATAAAAGTTTATTGAATGGAATTATCACTAAATGGTATTAAATGTGATTTTTGAGGCCCACAATAACTAAATTAAAGTTGTATTCATCTTAATTGAATTTGGATTAGATTTTTGTATTCCATTTGATTGTTTGATACAGCCTATCTATCTAACCTGTCAAATCAGCTCAGCAATATGCTGAGAACTTTTAGCCCAATATAGTACTTACAAAGCAAATGCATATTTCCAGATCAGCTCATTTGATGCATGGAAATGACAACAGCATGTAAAGGCAAATATTTTTGTTCAAATACTATATTTATTTAACCTAATCTAGTCTCAGGAATTATTTGATATTATTATAAAACTCTGTTAAAGTTACATCTTAGTACTTTTTTCTATCATTCATCAGTATTTTAAATCAGTTAGGGTAAGGTCTCTAATTAGAATCAACAACAGAGACTTAATAGTGCAACACTTTATACCCATTTTCCTTCATGGCTTTTTTTTTTTAATGAAAAGAGGGTCATCCATTTCCTTCCCTCTTCTTTGGTGGCAAGATTGGTAACTAAAATCATATAGGGTTTGGCTTTTAGTGTTTTAAGCCTACATCATGCAATTTCTTGTGTTGCTTTGTCTTTAATGATAAAGCTATGGAGACTCTATGTTTTGAGTTTCTAAGGAGAGAATGAGAAATGGATTTGGGATGCTTTTTAGAGGATATAAATATGTCAGCCTTGAGTTGTGGGTTGAATTTTCAAAGTTGAGCACATGCCACAATAACAAACTGAAATACTGAGAGAAAATTTTTCAGCCAAAGTCTCTAATATTTTCTTAATTATAGGTAAAAATTAAAAGACGTTTATGTCTTTTCATTTCTTGAATTTGCATAAATATTGAGAACTCATAAAACTCATAGGAGGATCTGCTATCCAATTGTGTATTGCAAAATGCATCGAATATGCATTGCAGTCTCCTGGAATTGGGACGCAAGATAAACACCCAACAATAGAACTCTATATGCAGCTAACTGCAGAATGATTTTGGCATCAACTGGAATGAACGCACACTTCAGGACTGGTATTGAATAATCCCTCATCTGTCCCAGAAGCCACAGGGTGAAGCTGTAAAGAAATTCTAATCTGCTATCTATATGACTAGCAAAATGATCTGTCCCAGTTGGCTACAGGAATTCTATGCTGCCTCTGGTCCCTATTATTTTTTAGTCTCAGAACTTAATTAATCATCTCAAGAGCAGATAATGATAATAATAGTAACAGCTTACTTTTCCCCCCACTAAGATTTAATTTTATTTTTTAATTGATTTTTGTTTTAAATCCATAGTCCTTTCCCCTTGAATATCCCACTTCATTTAATATGTGCTTATAAGCAAAATCAGTAGCTACAATGACCTTGTTTGACAATGTATCCTCTATTCCATTTCAAAAGTGACCAGCCTCTCTATAGAAAAAGAGGAATGGTTATTTCTTCCATTCTCTTAACCAGGATTTGTTATTTTAATTAATTAGGACTAAACTGATTTTAGTGCCATTATTGTTTAGATTTAACAATTCATATTTTATGCTTTAAAGTTTGCAAAGCTCTCTTCTCACAATAGCCATCTGACATAAGTAGACAAAAAGGATCAAGACTAAATGACTTGCCTAGGTTCACCAAACTGATAAATATCAAAGGTGGGACTCAAGTGTTCTACCTCTAAGTTTAGTGCTCTTTGGACTGTTATTTTATGAGTTAGTATTATAATATTCACTTTACAAATGTAGGAACCAAAGCTCTGAGAGGTTATTACTAAATTTTCCTCAATAAAAACAGGAAAAAGGTTATTTGGTACTTTTCTATAAAATTAGAAGTGTTTCTTCTTGCTTATGGAGAAAGGGGATAGAACCATGGAGAAAATGTATGATCATACTTCACTACACTTATGTACTAACTTAACTCACTTGACTTAAGTGTCTTCCTGCCTACCGGCTGGTTTGCATAAATACAAATTTATGTCACAAGGTACAAATCCTATAATTCCACTACTGACTTTAAGGAGACTTTAAACACTAGATATGTTTCTTAAGACCATGAATCAAATTGCATTCAACCTTTCCTGTCTCTGCTGTGCTGACCTTTGCCTGGAAACTAGTATCTTATAGCCCTGTAGTTATATAGGAATTCTAAGGCCAGAAATCTCAAGATAATTTTCAGGACCCATAACAATGCCTTGTCCATATTAGATGCTTAATAAATATCTGTTACTAAATTTGTGCACATCTTATAGGATACAGTCTAATCTCCTTAATGACAGGGACTAGGTTACTTATTTGTCTTTGTATCCTCACTACTATACATAATGCCATAAATGTTATTAGGTGGTTAATAAATATTTGTTTAATATAATTGAATTGAAAATTTGAATTAATAAAAAATAGGAATGACAGTTTATCAATGTCAAATTGGTTTGTGTTCATGATAACTATTAATAAACATATAAATTATTGAACCTGGCTCTCACTTATATGGAGTATTTTCTAAAACTCTGTATATGTTGTTATTGTTTCCAGGATGGAGGCCAAGAAGAACAATTATATTTGCTAGCTGGGATGCTGAAGAATTTGGTCTGTTGGGATCTACTGAGTGGGCTGAGGTTAGTCAATACTGTGTTGTAATGAAATCTTTGAATGTTAAGAAAGTTTTGGTAACAGCAGAACAGGTTTCTGAACAGTAGGGTAGAGTGGAATAGAGACCCCAGAGGGATGGGAACCATATGTATTGATATGAGGGATTAAGGAATGTTGACTGTGTAAGAGTATTTTGGCCTAGGCAATTTAGGATTCAGATTCACATCAATTTCAGTGGAATCATAGGGGCAATAGATTTTTGCACAGTTCATAGTAGCAATGGTAATGTTGATTTGACCACTGAAGAAAGCTGTAAGGAAAGCTGATAGGGTGTGGGCATGTACAGTGGTAAGAACAATTAGAAGTTTCTGGTCTTGTTTGTCATTTAAGGAAGGGATTGGAAGAGTCCTGGGTTTTGACTGGTTATTGAAGGATTAGACATGTTTAGGGCTGCTAACCATCTAGTCCTCAACCAGATGAACTCTGTTGATCTGATGATAATATGCTTCAGGGTAGTGAGGTTAAAAAGGATTGTCAGGGAGGGAATGAAGTAGAGGGTGGTATGGGAGGAGGAAAAGCAGAAGACATAAAGCATGTCCAAGATCTGAAGTATGGGTCCACAATTAAGGAGGTTTGGGGTCCAAAGAGGACCAAACAGACAAGAATAGTCATGTATCAGATAATTTTCCAAGAAAGTGGGTATACAAAATAGGGCTAAGTTTGTCTAAAAGGTAAAAGCTCCAAATTGATTTAATTCATTCAGTGTAAACCATCACTCCCTTAAACACCAGTGTTTGAGGTTAGCTTCAATATCTTTGATTTCTTTATAGTGTTCCATGATTTTTATTGCTTTCTAGAAATAGAAATGATTGTGTCCTCAAGTAAAGGAGAATATGGTTGTTCAGTTTAAATCTAGAGCCCTATTACTGTTTTTGATTTGGAGGGGAGATAGAGAAAGCAAGGAGAGATGATATGTTTATGTGTATTTCTTCTTTTTTTCTAGGAAAATTCCAAAATACTACTAGAACGTGGAGTAGCTTATATTAATGCAGATTCTTCTGTAGAAGGTGAATATTATTTGCTATTAAGAAAGGGATTTATTTGTGGGGGGTTTTTTTTAAAACAATTCTATTCAACAGCAGTTCAGATAATTAGGTGCAGAAATAGCTCAAAAGAGACAGACTGCCATTCCCTAAGCATATATTTATTGTTTCTGGGGTAGGGAAGTCAATAGCTATCTATTTAGGACATTTATACCTGACATTTATATTATAGTCCTCAGAGGTAATAGAGGTATCAATCATGAGACTAAACCTAAATAGGGAAGACTTGACTCTGTAGGCTATGTATCTAAAGAAGACCTGACTTTGAAGTCAGTTCTGATTTGCATAGCAAAATTTTACCCATGTTTAGAAGGATATAGAAAATTATACATTTCTACCTATTTTAAAATTCTTGGTTATATTTTTTAAAGCCTCTCAAACACCTTTATGGTGCTGTACAAACATTAAGCCATTTTGAAAAATGAGTAGAAGCATAAATGTTGTCTAATTGATGTTTTATGGCTGTTAAATTTTCAAGAACCTCATAGGTTCTAAAGCATCAAAGTTGTAAATGATTCAAAGGGCAATGGAAAGAGGCAGGGTATAAGTAGGCAGTAGCCTGTTTCCAAAGATGATCTACATACAAGGGATATCATTGAGCAAATGTATAATTGGAAAAGGAGGGGACTGGTTATATAGAAAGAGTAAGAGAGAATGGATGGACAGGCTAAGTCCTGCACTGGTATTCACAAAATATGAAAAACCTAGAGAAAAGCCTCCAGCCCATTAGGCAGGCAGACTCTCTGCTTAAGGATCTGAGGGACAAAATGGCAAAGAATTACACAGAATAAGAAGGAATGGGTGAGTTACAAGGTGGAGAATAGCCATACAAAAAAATTCAAAGATCCAGTGAAGAAATACTCAAGAAAAGAATTTTAAAACTAGAAAAGAGTGCTCGTTTCCTATAGGTGTGAAAGTAAACACTACAGATTTTTTTTAAAAATACTTTAATATTTAGCTTAATGTTTATTTTGTTGAAATGATGATGACAACATCTGATATTTATATAGGACTTTAAAATTGCAAAGCATGTTCTGGACATTGTTAACTGATCCTCACAATGAATCCTCACCTATGAAGGAGGTACTAACGTAATTGTACTTATTTTGTTGATGAGGAAAGTGATTCCTAGAGAGAGAGTGACTTCCCCTCCCCCAAATTCACAACTAGATTTAGACCCCAGATTTTCTGATTTCTAGTTCTGTGCTCATAGGTTACTACTGATGAGTACTCTTACACCAACCCTTTTCTTTTACTCATTTTCTTTGCATATTTTCTCTTGTTTTCACGTGAGAATTGAAAGATCCATTCAAAGCTAGTTCTAATCCAGTTTCAATACTTAGCAGCTTTATAAAGACAAAGCAATTCATCTGCTCTCTCTGAACCTGCTCTGTTACCTATAAATTGAGAGTTGTTATGCATGGACTTGCTCCCTGATAAGATTGTTATGAGGAAAGCACTTTGTGAACATGAAGACAAAGATTGATGGATAGCTGGACGTTCACATCAATAAACAGGTTGATAGATGATTACATTACATAGATGATTACATTCAGGTAGAGGTGGATTGATAGACACTCTTAGATAGATATATAGACAGACATATAGAAGGAGAAGTGTATAGCACCTACTATGTGCCAGGCACCATGCTAACTACTTTATAAATATTAACTCATTTGAAGCTCATAACCCCATGAGGCATGTACTGTTATCTCCAATTTACAATTGAGGAAACTGAGGTAAACAAAAGTTAAATGACTTTCCCGTGATCACATAGATAGTAAGCATCTGAAGCCATATCTGACCTTAAATTTTCCTGACTCCAAGCCCAGTGCTATATTCACTACACCACCTAGCTGTAGAGATAGAGATAGAAGGGGGCAGGGGGGAATGGACCTGTGGCCTCAAGGCCACATGGGGCCCTCTAGATCCTCAAGTGCAGCTCTTTGACTAAAGTCAAACTTCACAGAACAAATTCTTCTATTAATGGGATGAGACACCCTCACAGAACAGTGGTTGTAGAGATAGATATATAGACACTCATAGACAGATGAATGGATGTAGATATAAATAGAGACACAAGTGCTCCTACATGAATGGAAATAGAAATACATAGACATGGGTAGCTAGGTGGCGCAGCGAATAGAGCATCAGCCCTGGAGTCAGGAGGACCTGGGTTTGGATCCGGCCTCAGACATTTAACACACACACACACACACACACACACACAAAAAAAAATTAGCCATGTGACCTTGGGTAAGTCACTTAACCCCAATTGCCCTCCAAAAAAAAAAAAAAGAAAAATATAGATACTCATACATTCATAGATAGACAGGTAGAAAGCTGGATTTCATAGCTATATAGTCATTTTATATAAAAGTGGATTATAGATCGCTAATCCTTCCATTACATACTCTTCTGATTTATATGAGTAATTTTATATTTTTTTTTCTTTAGAATTATATATTCCCACTTGGGAGAATAGAATTTGATTCTTAGAAAGGGATATTTTTATACTTCAGAGTATCTTCTTTGTGATCTTTAAGTAATATTACAAAGCATATAATTGATTCGTTTTTAAACTATGGGAAAATTCACATATTTGTTGTCCTATTTTCCTTATTTGGAGTCATATATTAAGTTGATAAACTAATGTAACCCTTGTCCCAGAGTCTTCTATGGTGTGAAGTACCTTGTTTATCACTGGGGACAATTTCTCTACTTTTTAGTGAGAGCTTCACCTTGGGAAATTCAATGCCTTTTCATTTTCATCCTTATAAGCACAGTGGCTAAAATAATAAGAAAGGCAGATTTATTACAACAAATCACATATGAAAGAGGATAAAGAAAAAAAAACACGCTGCTTACTTGGATAGGACTGAGGTCACAGTAAACAAGGCATTTTTTCCTTCATCTTTCCTTTATATGTTATTTGTTGTAATAAAAACTGCCTTTCCTAGGTTCCTTCCCCCTACCCCCAAATGCACCCTTTAAAATAGGGCCTTCAGGGAGTCATGACTAGTCTGGTTTGTGCTGAGGACCTCAATTGAATTGTAGCCATTCCAGTTCTACTGAGTCAAGCAGAACTTTGCATGCACTTCTTTCCAGGCCCTTGAATTTTGACTGTTCTCCCCAGCTCTTGAAGATCAGCATTTTGACATTAGCTCAACTCACCACAGATTTCCTACATGAGTACTGCTCTTTTCTGCCCAATCTAGCTTCAACCAGCCCCATTTCTAAATCACCTACCATGTGCAAAGCATCGTGCTGGGTGCTGAAAATAGAAAGAACAAAAAAAAACTCCTTGACCTTAAAGGGATTGCCTTCTGCTTGGGTGGGGTGGGGGGAAGATACAAACATCTTCCCTTTATTGAGCTGCCTCCTAAATGAGAAGAATAAGAAGTCTGTCAGAAAAATTATTTCAAAATATGTTCATGTTGATGTTAATCTCTGCTCTTAGAGTCTCTATGCTTAGATACTGAAAAAGGAAAGCCAGACTTTCTTATTTGTGCTTTGTTTTGAGATGTTGTGTACCTCTATTCTCATGTTTCAGGAAACTACACTTTGAGAATCGATTGTACACCGCTTCTGTACAGACTGGTATACAGCCTAACAAAAGAGGTAATTTTAAAAGCCCTCTCCTATTTGCACCCAAAATCATTTTGAAATGACTTTTTAGTTACAAAGTTGCTATTTTCTTAAGGTATCTCATTATACATATAGCCAGTTTTATACATTTTTCAGAATGTGTCATTTATTATATTAAGATACCAAGTTTATCATGAGAGATACTAAGCCTAGGGAGACCTGAAACAAGTCAGAAAAACAATTTCACTGTAAAAAAAAGCAAATAAAAGTTTAGTTAACCCAGGTATCTATTTAGGGAACAAAAGGGTAACATAAAGTGTGGCTAGCATCTCTACTTCCAGAGTCCCTCGTAGAACTATTTTACCTTGAAATGAGTCCCTTTACCTTGAACAGGAACAACTTTTATGTATTTATGTTATCTCCTAAATCTGAGGGTTCAGGGAAGATTAGGAAGTTCAGGAAGTTTCAATTGATGCTCAGGACTCCCAAGTCAAGCAATTTTATATTCTCATCATTTTAGGCTGAACTGAATTGTACCAATATGATGTAGTACTTTTTAAGGCTTACAAAGTACTTTATATACATCATCTCATATAGCATCATTTAGTCTTATGAGAGTAAGTACTACAACTATTATTATACCCATTTTACAAATCAAAAAGTTCAGAGAAGTTAACTGATTTTTTGATGCTCAATAGAGCTAGTCATTGTTAGGCATGATTAGAACTTGGGTCTTTCCCGAAATTAGAGCCTAGCTTGTCCTTCCTTATACTTACTTAACTGATCACTAGAATCAAAGTCAGTAATATTAAGTGCTACTATATGCCAGACACTATAATGAGAGATGGAGATACAAACAAAAGTATAAGATAGTCCTTGCCCCTAACGAACTCATCATTTAATGGAGAAAAAAAATCACATAAAAAGAAGCTGAAAAATGGGGGAGAGGGAGAGAACCAGAGTGAGTTATGATGCAGTCCTGTCGCTGGGGTGGGAAATTATCTGAGCAGGTGTGAGTTAGAGTTGAATTCATTTTCAGAATAGTGAGTTACTGGGGAGAGGAAATGATAAGGTAAATTCCCTGGGCACCCTCCTGAAACAGGGGGTCTGGAAGGAGCTCCTAGATGTTCACCCCCTCCCTCTACAATCAAAGAGAGGGAATAGTCCTAGGAGGAGGAATGAGTTTCAGAGTTGATTTCATCTTACAGAGTAATAAGTTTCTGTAGATCATGAAACTCAGATCAGCTATATCCAATTGAAATTACATCACTGTGAAATGATTATGTCTTGAATGTACAGACTTTATGTTTGAGACATTCATTCAACATATTTTTATTAAGTATCTTTTTTGTCCTAGATACTAAAGGAGATGTAAAGATGAGATGATCTAGATAAGAAAGAACCCATGTGGACCATATGATCAATTAGGGTGGAAAAACACAAATAAAAATAACAAAAACATAAAAATTATCTGGAAAGGGAATCAGAGAGTTGCAAAACAGAGCTCTCTCAGAAGACTGCATTCATCCATTTCAGAAGAAGCCACTCTAGGGACTTCTTTCTAGTGTCCATTCTTTATACTCTGGCAAATGGCACAAAGAATAACAAATCCCTCAGCTTCAAGTAGAAACTTCCATAAGTCTTTTTGTTTTAGTTCCCAAGTCACTTTTAGAGAATTCCCAACATTATAGCAAAGAATCACTTTCTCTCTGAGTTTCTTCATCTCCAGTATGAGGTGATTTTTTAAAAAATTGTTTCTAGCTCTTTAGATCACTGTTATTACAAACAAAAAAATTACAGAGTTTTCAGGGAATTGAAATATTAACTTTCATTTAGAAAACAGATTATAAGCATTGTTAAAACAATTTTTAAAAGCCTTCCTGCTAAATATATTACCATAATATGCTTTTATGATATTTTGTTCCTGGAATATGGTGTATTAATTCATTCAGAATTGCTTTGGTTCCAAGATGCCTTTGGTAAATTCCTATTATACTATGCTTCAATTATTTGTCATACAGTACTCCCTAATTTGTTTTATTATTACTTAATGAGTTTGGTTTTTAAAAGTAAGTATCAATTTTAGAGTAAAATATTCCCTTACTAATCCATATCTCCATAGTGCGTTTCTTTTTCTTCTTTTTTTCCCTTTCCTTCCTTCTTTTCATTATATCTTTTTTTTTCCCGTTATCTTCCTTTCTGAATATGTACCATCCCATCCCATTCCCAGGAGGCTATCCCTTATAACTAAAGAATAAAAAAGAATGAAGGGGGGAGTGGGAACTGTTTAACAAAACTAACCATATCAACCAAGTCTGATAGTTTATGCAATACTGGTCCTCTTCCATCTTCATAATAAAGAAGGGAGGTGTGCTTGTAACACCAATTGGATATTCACAACACCCACAGTGGCTATGAATATGCTGGTGTAGTTGTGAATTACAAAATGTAACAGACTCTCCACATGGAGGACAGAACCAAAGCATTTAATCAAATACCAGAAAAGCAAGTCCCAAAACCTGAAAGTCAAATTCATTACAGTAGCCACGAAGTTGGTACACATAACAATGCAGCAAACACCCACATTCCCAAATCTTCCCTCAGTCAGGCCTTCAAAACAAACAGACTCCCTCAAGCAAGGATCCTCCTCTCTTCACTCACGGTAGCTCCTCAGCCTCCACCATGCTTGTTCCCAGAAGTTCTCAGTTCTCTTCTCTCTCTCTCTAGCAGTAGTAGCTCAGCCTCCATACTGCTGGCTCCCAGAAGTTCTGTCTCCCAGCAATTCTGGCTCTCTAGCTTGGGCTTCTCCTTATATATGGTATTAGCTCTTCCCTGTTCCTCTCCTTCCTGTTATATCAGCAAATTCATCCCACTATGGGATTCACAAGTTCTGGATCTTAATACTTGATACAATCATGAACTGAAACAAGGTGCTAAGTAGTTAAATAGCTGAAACAAGGTGTCAACTACTCCTGTTTCCTTTTTTGTTTGTTTTTGGAGGGGGGAAGGTAAGACAATTGGGGTTAAGTGACTTGCCCAAAGTTACACGGCTAGTTTTGTGTTAAGTGTCTAAGGCTGGATTTGAACTCAGGTCCTCTTGACTCCATGGCTGGTGTTCTATTCACTGCACCACCTAGCCACCCCCCTACTTCTGTTTCTTAATGAACTTGAAACAAGATGCTAAGTACCTGTTTGCTTGCAACAAAGGGAAGGGAAGATCTTCAAATCCCATTACCATTACAGTGCCAGATCCACAGAGAACTTTGAGAATATCTCTCTTTGAATGACAATTTGTCTCATTTTCTAGGATTGGTGATGAATTTGTAATACTGTTTTTTGAAAACCCAAATCATGTTCCTTTAATTGTCACCACTGATATAACTAAATACTACATTATTATTCAGGTATGCTGATTGATTATACTGAAATGCATTATGAGGTTCTTTTTAAACCCTATGTCTTGGGTTGGCTTGGCCCATAAAACTTATGAAGCTGGACATTCCCACCAAGCTCCAACTGCTTAGGGAATAGACTGAAGGTCTTGAAGAATAGAGAAATCAGATTTGGTACAAGGGGAAAGGGGAGTACCACTGTCAGGAATTTTGTTAGTTCAGGATTGAATGGTGAGTTAAGATATGTTTCTCCATACTGCCTTTTGATTCTAGTTTCACCACCTAGTTGTGGAGCCAAAGAAGCCTAGTTTATGGAATGGTTGTCTTAAAAAAAAAGTGTGATTGGTTTAATACTTATTGACCACAGGTCTAGATTAATAATATGGACTAAACAACAAAGGGGAGTTGGGGACAGTGTAGGGACTAGAAATAGCCATCTCTCACATAACTCCCCATAAGTTTGATTCCAACATCACTATTCCATAGAAGCTGTTCTCTACAAAGCTACCAACTATCTCCTAATTCACAAGTTAAATGGCCTTTTCTCTATCCTTATTCTCTCTGTTCTCTCTGCAGTCTTTGCACTGTCAATCACTGTCTTCTTTTTTCTACTCTCCTGTTTCTAATATCTCCAGGATAACACTCTCTCCTGGTTTTCCTTCTACCTATCTGACTGCTCCTTGCATTCTCCTTTGCTAGACTCTTATCTAAATCAAGGCCACTAACTATGGTGTCCCATAACACTCTGTCCTTGTCTCTCTTCTCTTTTTTCATCTATACTATTTCACTTGGTAATCTCATCACTTCTTATGGATTTAATTATCTTTATGTTGATGCTTCTCAAATCTAACTTTCCATCCCTAACGTGTCAGCTGACCTCCAGCATCACATCTCCATGCCTTTCAGACATCTTAAACTGGATGTCCAATAGAAACCTTAAACTAAACATATTCAAAACTGAAGTCATATCTGTCTCCCTAAAATTCCTTCTTTCTAAACATCCCTATTGTCATTGACAACAACACCATCCTCCCAGACTTGGAACCTAGGTATGTCAATAAAAACTTAACATTATTTCTCATCCTCTATATCTATTCTGTTGCCAAGGTCTATTGATTTCACCTTTGCAACATCTCTTGAAAAATTCCTCTTCTCTCCTCTGATACTCCCACCTGAAACATCTTTGTGAAGGCCCTCATCATCTTATTTCTGGACTATTAAAAAGCCTGCTAGTTGATCTTCCTGCCAAAAGTTTCTCCTCACTCCATTCCATCTTCTGTTCAGCCACCAAAGTGAACTTCCTTAATCAGAAGTCCTAACTTATAACTATATCATACCAAACCCCCACTCAGTAAACTCTAATGGCTCCCTGTCACTTCCAGGATCAAATACAAAATTCCCCATTTATTGTTAAAAGTCATAGTTCATAGCCTACCTACCCACCCTCACCTTTCTAACCTTCTTATATCCTGAAAATCCTGACATATGCTCTTCAATCCAGTGAAACTGACCTCTTTGCTGTTCCACTAATACAATACTCTCTATCTTCATTCTGGACATTTTTACTAACTGGCCCCCATGCCTGGAATGTTCTCCCTCCTCATCCCTGCCTCTTGGCTTCCCTGGATTACTACAAGTTCCAATTAAACCCAATCCCTCTTAATTCTAGTGATTTCCTTCTATAAATTTCATATTTATCTAGTATACAGCTTTTTTATACATATTTACTTGTCTCCCATTATATTGTGAGTTCCTTAAGGACAGGGACTGGTTTGAAGGAGTAGGAGTGGAAATTGGCTGCTTTTTGTATAGCCAGAACTTACCACAGTGACTGACACATAGTAGGTGTTAATTAATATTTATTTACTTAATGGATGACAGAACTTATCATTTCCCCTGAGGGCATAATTGATGCAATGAATCTAGAACTTCTCATTTGTGACTTTCATCACCAAATTGGGTGGGGCACTTAGCCAGCAGTCCTTTCTGGCAGTTTAAAATAATTTCTATGGATCTAGGGAAACACTGCACTTGAAACACTATCGAATTGTCTTTAAAATGTATTTTCTATTCGTTTTCTTTGCTCTCTTAGTCTTCTGGCCCAGTTAACTATTACTGAGTTAAATCATGATCTGGATTCACCATGCTTTACAGGCATGTTCTTACTTAAAACTGAAAAGTAATATTAAAAGTCCAGATGACCTAAGAACACTCACTTTAACTCTAAATGAGGCACATATAGGCAATGAGGAATAAGTTTGTTTTCTTTTTTTTTCCTTTCCTTTTTTTGTGGGGGGAGGCAGGGCAATTGGTGTTAAGTGACTTGCCCAAGGTCATACAGCTAGTAAGTATTAAGTGTCTGAGGCTGGATTTGAACTCAGGTCCTCCCCCAAAGTTTGTTTTCTGAAAAAGAACAAAAAATAGGTCTAAATATTAACTCTGCTGCTTACTTCCTTTGTATAATCTTTAGCGAATCACCACACAGTGCCTGGCACATAATAAGTGTTTAATAAATGTTTATTGACTGCCTTATCTGTAAAGTCAGAGCATTGAATGAATGCTTTTTTCAACCTAGGTCTAACTAATATGATCCTTAGTTGACATAGAAGATTTCCTTTCATCTAAGAAATTCTGCCATCTAAGTAGGACCCTAAGTTCCTGTAACCATCATCCTTTAGGAATAATCTAACCTCAAAAGTGAGTTCTTGAGTGGCCCTCTAAAGACACAATCTCCCATTCTCACTCACTAACCATTCACAAAGCTGCCATTTGTCAACAAAAGGAAGATTAGCCTTAAAAGTGGGTAGAGTAGGGGCGGCCAGGTGGCACAGTGAGTGAGAGTGCCAGCCCTGGCGTTGGGAGACCTGGGATCGGTTCCGGCCTCAGATACTTGGCACCCACACAAAATAACTGGCCGTGTAACCTTGAGCAAGTTACTTAACCCCAATTGCTTTTAAAAAAAAAATTGGGTAGAGTGAATGACCATTTAGTATATGTGGAGAAAATAACCAAAAAGATGGCATTATTTTAGGAGCTCCAGTCAAGCTTCCTCTCCCCAAAAGTACTAGGACTATCACATGTTATGGTGCCAAAAATCATGCCATTAGAGATTTGTTTCTTTGGTCCCAGAAGGATATTCAGTTTTTGAGAGTTCATTAATATGCAAATTATTCTGATGAGTTAACAGGTCAAGTCCTGAGTTCAAGTGTTGGCTAAACAATGTTGTAAATATCTGAGCCTCTCCTCATCTGTAAAATATGATACCTTGGTGTAAGAAAGGAAGATAATCTATGTAAAAATGCTCTGTAAAATCCAAAGCTCTATATAAGTTTAAGCACTATGATGTATTTTAAATTGTACATGTTTCTAATGTTTTTTTTTTTTTAGCTTCGAAGTCCTGATGAGGGCTTTGAAGACAAATCTCTGTATGAGAGCTGGAAGGAGAAAAATCCTTCAACAGAATTCAGTGACCTACCCAGGTAAATGAATGAATAATTCTATTTAGTTCAATAAAATTTATCAAGTGTCTACTATAAGGCACTGTGGCAGGTACAGAGAATACAAAGAAAAAAAAAACAACACTAAGATTTCCAACAGATTATATTTAATTGAAGTATTTAACAGATAACACAGAGGAGAAAATACAAAGTACATATAAACTTCAGGCTCCTGTAGAAGTTTATATATTGACTAGGAAGTGAGATGGCACAGAATATTAGAGCACATGGAGTAGCCTCAAGAAGACTTGGTTTGAAATTTGACTTGAGACACTTAATAACTGAATAATCTTGAGCAAGTCACAGAAGCTGTTTGCCTCAGTTTCCTACTCTACAAAATGGAGGGGGTATGTGTGATAATAACATGTACCTCCCAGAGTTGTTGGTTGTGAAGATGAAATGAGATCCTATTTGTAAAGCTCACAGCACCTGGCACATATAGTAGGGGCTATATAAATGCTAGCTATCGTTATTAGCATTTGCTGTAACTCAAAATGTTTCTTTTTTACTTTTCATGGTTAATATTGTTCAAATTGTTTTCTTTTGCATCTTGATTTAAAAAAAAAAATAGAAAGAGGTTTAGTAGAACATAACCCCAAAGCAAAATATCTGAGTATTTAAATGCAGTTACTTATTATTGATAAATATGATGTAATAAGTATTAAGAATTCAAGCTAATTTAACTGTATATCTTTGATATTTTGTGACTTCAATTTCCATCATTGAGAACAAAAGAGAATAGCAAAAACTATGTTGAAAAATATGAGGAGGGGCAGCTAGGTGGTGCAGTGAATAGAGCACCAGCCCTGGAGTCTGGAGGACCTGAGTTCAAATCCCACTTCAGACACTTAACACAAAAACTAGCCATGTGACCTTGGGCAAGTCACTTCACCCCAATTGCCCTCCAAAAAAAAAGCAAAAAGAATAAAAGAAAAATATGAGGCAAGAATGGGAGAAGCCAAATGTAGATTACCCATGTAGTAACATCATATTCAGCTGGTTTTCCAGGTAAACACTTAGAAGCTTAATGGGTCCCTGCTAGGCATGCATGATGGAGGGATTTCCCCCCTCCCAGCCCCTACTTCAGGACATGCATAGGTATCTTTTGACTTTTTCCTGTTGGCCATGATAGTTCATGAGTACCAATTGGATGTTTGTTTGTTTATTTTAAAGCAATCGGGGTTAAGTAACTTGCTCAAGGTTACACGGCCAGTTATTTCTGGGTGTGGTGCTAAGTATCTGAGCCCGGATTTGATCCCCAGGTCATCCCGACACTGGAGCCAGTGCTCTTACTCACTGAGCCACCTGGCTCACCCTAAGCAGTTGGGGTTAAGTAACTTGCTCAAGGTTACATGGCCAGGTGTTTCTGGATGGGGGCTAAGTGTCTGAGCCGGGATTCGATCCACATGTCATCCCAGCTCTGGAGCCGGTGCTCTTACTTGTTGTGCTGCCTGGCTGCCCCGAATTGGATGGTTTTGAAAAGTCTTTTAGCTGACTGCTGAGCTGGAATTCTGGATGCACTAAAAGGACCATCCTGCCCCTCAAGTGTCCTCTTCTTGCCAGCTTTGAAGCATGAATACTATATCTCTTGGTTTGGAGAATCAGATAAAAGAGAGTGACCCTCTTGTATCTTCTTTTCCTTTGCAGAGGACTTTGTGAAACCTTGAAAGGCAGCTAGTGATTTCCCTGTATCATATACCCAGGTAGCAGCAACCACCAAGGCAGCTAGGTTTGCAACAGTCACAGAAGAAAGTGGTCAGAAAGACCATAGAGAGAGAGGTCAATGGAAATAAAGAGTTTGTTTTGTGTTGTTTATACTATGCAGAAGGGAGGAGAAATGCACACTGGGTAATGAGCAGCCTTACAAAGAAACTCTATCTCAGTGATACTTGAATATTATCCACTGATTGTTTTGGTGTAAAGCCAAGCACAGGCAGCTTTCCAGAGGACTGCTGCTGTGAACAGCTTCAAGGTTCTGATTACACAGTATAGTGAACTCTCTACTTATTCAGTAACAAACTGAGACAAAACATTTACAGAATTCACAGTGCTATGACATAACTTATCACTAAAATGGCCACATAGTTTTCAGAAAGTGGCCACATAGTTTTAAACAAAGTACATTCATTTAGTAACTCAATCATTTAGTAAGTCCTTAATTCAATCATTCTTAAGGAGGCTTGTCCCCTTAATGGACACAAAGTACAAAGGTCAAAGTTCTCCACCCTAGGTCACATTGTTTTAATCTCTTCAATCAAAAAGTCTTCTTTCTTAATTGGAGAAGTCCTTAACTCAGTCATCTAAATGTAAAGGTTAAAGTTCACCCCTAGGCCACAGTAAATTATGATCTTCTCAGTTTGCATTATATACCCAAGGAGAGGTCTTTTCATCTTGACTCAAGGCAGGCTCTCAGCTTCCATGGTTCCTCTTCCATGGTCCCAGCTCCTGCCCAAATGTATCCAACTGTCATCTGAGTTCAAAGGCAGATAGCTCTCAGTTTCTTGTCCAGCTCCTTGTGCAGTTCCTGTTCCATATTGAAGCTCACGATGTCTAGTCCATCTCAAATCCTTCACAGTTTCTGTGACAAAGCTTAACAAAGCCACAACAGCATTTATGTACATTGCTGGCATCCTTATCAATTTACTTTCTGCCTGTGAAATCAACACAAACCCAACAACAAGGTCTGAGGAATCAACACAAATCATCAGTATAGTCCCAAGACCTCTGAAAATGTCAGTAAGACCCTCCTCCAGGATTTCAGTAAACTTACAACAAGAAAATCCTCTTACAGGGCTTCTGAACCAGCAGTAAGGTCCCAGGGCTTCTGTAACATCAGCAACTTCCTCCCACTGTGGGATTCACAAGTTCTGGGTCTTAATACTTCATACAATCATTAACTTGAAACAAGGTGCTAAGTACCTGTTTGATTGCCAATACAAGTTGCAAGGAAGATCTTCAAATCCCCATTACCATTAGAGTTAGTCATAAGTTACTGTCTTTTCTAATCATTCTGTGATTCTTTATTGATTTTTATTTATTTTATGTGTGTTTTACCCTGTGTATCGGGATACATACTTGATTCACACTTGTACTTTGGGTACCAAAAGGGAGAATCTGTTAGACTTCAAGTTCATAACTCTTTCTATAATTAAGAACCAAATTAAGTAACAACTTTCTGTGTAGTACCATGGTTGGGGACATAAGTCCATGAATGTGAAAACTAGAAAGTCTACTTCTCCTCTTAAGGAGTTAAGCAGCCTCCATAGCAATGAAGGCAGGGCAATCCTAGGGGACATATTAAGCATGGGAACTGGAGCAGGTTGTCAGCTCCTGGAATACCAGCTTAGTTTTATCTAACAAGTCACCATGGTAGACTAATCTCTATATGATGAGCACTTTATTTAGGAAGAGAATTCAAAACCCTGGATTTAGTGGTCACTGACATCATAAAAAAATTTTAAATTAACTAAATATCAACAGGTATGAATTGAATAGTTTTAATCATAGAAGACAGTTCAGAATCAATCCTCTGCACAGTAAGAATATTTATTGGTTAGAGCAAAGGTCAAAATAAACACCAAACCAAAAGCAAAAATAAATAGATGATATTTATAATTTTAGCAGCTTTTGCCTGACCTCCTTAAATGAATTTGTAATTCTGAAAAATCAGAAATGGGCAAAAATTAAGACATTAATTTTTATCATATAATTATTTATTATATAATTTATTTTTATAAATTATATAATAATTTATAATAATATAAAATATATGATTATTTATTATATAATTAAATATAATTATTATTAATAATTTGTTATCACCATTTCTTAGAGGCCTATAAATGGTGCGAAGTAGCACAACAAGAAAGCTAAACACCCCAAGCATTGCTTCAGACAATCCCCTTGCTAAATGCAGAGCTAGAGCACCCAGGGGTAGCACAGGTTTAAAGTTCAAGGTCATTTTTTTACAGAGATTGTGTGCCATATCATTTCCCAAAGCATAAAAAAAACCACACACACAAGGAGAAAACAAGCCTTCAGGTACCCTGGCATTCGAACAAAGATCTTAAAAGCATTTATAGATGAAACTGGAAGACGGCAAATGGATGGAAAGAGAAGCGATCTGTGAAATCTTCTCATGTATCCATTAAAATTAAACAATACTATCACAGATGTGACCACAGTGGTAACAGCTCAGTGATCCAATGTGTTGACAGTAAAGGAAGTATAAAATAGGAAAATAATATGCAACTTTCTCAAATGTTCAGCTCTCTCCTAGAAGATGCCCTGTCCAGAAAAAAAAAACAACCTATTACTGGTGTGTTTCTTAGTAGCAGATGGTACTGAGTTGATTGCAAGAAGTACTGGATTGTTACACTCATATTCTTAGTGTTCTCATCTGCTCTCATGGACTTAGTTACCATACTTATGCCAAATCTACCTACCCTGCCCCAAACTCACTTCTCATCTTCAATCTCATGTCTCCTTTGCCTTTTAGACATCATGAAAAGGATTCCAATAGGTATCTTAAACTCAACATGTCCAAAATCTAACTCATTAACTTTCCCCCTAAAACCTCCCCCTCTCCTGACTTCCTTAGTTCTGGATTGGGAAACACTGTCCTCCCAGTCCCCCAGATCATAACCAAGGTGTCATCCTTGACTTCTCATTATCAGCCTCCCCAGCCCCCTCATGCATTCTGAGGCCAAGGCCTGTCAATTTCACCTTTTAAACATTTCTCCAATATGTTCTTTTCTTTCTTCTGACACTACCACCACTGTGGTAAAGGCTTCCATCAACTCCTGTCTCAATTTATTATAACAGCCTGTTGGTGGGTCTGCCTGCTTTAAATCTTTCCCCATACTAGTCCATATTCCATTTTTTCCTAAAATATAGGTCTGACCAAGTCACCCCCCCTTCTCAATAAACTTTAGTGGCTCCCCATAACAAAGCCCTTCATAACCTAGCTCCCTCCTACAATTCCAGTCCTCTTACATCTTATTCCTGCCACGTATTTTTTTCTTTATTAATTTGTTTGTTTACTTTTAGTTTACAAGATTCAGTTCCATAATCCCTTGAATTTCAAATTTTCTCTCTCTCCTTTTGTCCCCTCCCCCTCTCCCATGGTGGCATGCAATCAAGTATCTGCAAATACTTTCACATTAGACATTTGTCAAGTTGTAAAGAAGGATTGTAACCGATGGAATGAACAATGGGAAAGAGAAAACAAAACCAAAGAAGAAAAAGAAAGAGAGCAAGTAGTTTGCTTCTGTCTGCATTCAAACTCTATTCTTTCTGGTTCTTACTCTGAATGTGGACATCTCCTTCCATCATGAATCATTTGGAGTTGTCTTATAACCCTGCATTACTGAGAAGAGTCCAGTCTATCAAAGTTGGTCATTATGATGAGGGATGACAATAGGTTCAGCAGGAACTCTGATCTTTATCTAAGACCAGAAAGCCTGCGATTCAGTCTGGAAAGAATTCAACTCAAGCCAACTTGGAGTCAGAGTTGTAAAAGTTTATTGTATGCTTTACATCAGGCAAGGATCCTTAGGGGATCTGCAAGCTTAAGGAAGACACAGGCATAGCTTTTAAGGAGTTATGGCTATTCATTGGATGTCAATTATTAAGGGAGTGGGATTAGGGAAGAGTTAAGGTGGGTCCAGTGTTTAAAGGAACATGCACTTTTAATGTCAACTGAGCAGGCATATTGCCCATAATTCACTGGGAAATAGCCCAAGGGGGGGGCTACCTGGAGGTATGGTTTTAGGCTTGAAACATCACTAAGTCAGGTAGGGGTCAAGGGCTGATGGAGAAGTGCCCAGTCTGCCACCCATCAGTGTCATGTCTGACAAGATTGATGTCTGGGAACCAAGGCTAACAGAGACTCGGTATGTGGATAATATCAAGGCGTTAACCTAGAGATAGGGTATTAAAGGATTCATGGGGGCAGTGGGACACTATGCAAGGGGGAGATAATAGTTGCCTAAGCTGGAATGTTTATAGATACTTTTGTGAAGGATTCATAGGTGTAGCTTGTTATTGTTCCAAGCTGAGATAAAACAATTCATGATGAGTTGTTAATGCTGGGCAGAGTTAAGGCTCTGAAGCTAGGCAGAGTGTGGGTAGGGGGAAGGGGCAGAGTTAATGCTCTGAGCGGGCAGGGGGAGTGTGATTTTACAAATTGGTTTTACAGACTGATGTTAGAAATTGGTTTTACAAATTGATATTATAAATATAGATCCCAAACACCCCATCAATAACACATAGGTTGTGTTTGTAATTGTGCACAAATTTCTCCTGATTTGACTCTCCTCACTCAGCATCAGTTTGTATAGGTCTCTCCAGGTAAATATGAAGTCCGTCTGCTCCTCATTTCTTATAGCACAATAGTATTCCATTACATTCATATACCACAACTTGTTTAGCCATTCCCCAGTTGATGCCTGCCACATACTTTTCAATCCAATGACCCTGGCCTCCTTGTTATTCCATAAACAGGAAATTCCTCTCTCAGTCCTGGTCATTTTCTCTAGCTGTCCCCCATTCCTGGAATACTCTCCCTCCTTATTTCTACCTAATGCCTTTCTTGGTTTCCTTTAAATCACATAAAATTCCATCTCATACAGCATACTGTTACCAAAACTTCTTAGTTCTAGTAACTTCTTTCTAATGATTAGTTCCCATTTATCCTCTATATTGCTTGTTTACATGTAGTCTCCTCCCTAAGACTATGAGCTCCCAGAGGGCAAGGACTGTCTTTTGTCTCTTTTTGTATCCCTAGCTTTACACGGAACTTGACACAAAGTAGGAGCTTAATAAGTGTTTATTTACTAACTAATGAAATTCATGTTGATCAGCTGTCCATTGAATTAGCATGCCAGTATTAGTTTTTACACACACACACACACACACACCATGAACAATAAATAATAAATTGAAACCAAATATTGTAAGAGGAAGTAAGTGGACAGTGCGAAATAGGGTAGTGATTTCAATGATTCTAAGCTAATTAGCATAGTAAATGTTTACCTCTTTAACACCAACAATCATTTCAGTTAATCAGGTATTTTTTAGGCATTTTTATCTGCCAGAGATTTTGCTAGGTGCCTGGGATACATGCAGAAATGGAGTAGTTGCTTCCATCAAGGAGTTTACCTTCCCCTAAAAAGAAACGTGTACAAAGATGAATAAATACAAAAGATAAAATCTATTAGGGAAGTAGGGAATACAAACTCCTGCAGCAAAGAGAAAAGCTCTGTTTGTAGAGGGTGACACTCAGAATGAGTCTTGAAGAGAGATGACCTCCAGAATTCCATCCAGTTCTCATTCTAGGACACTGTGGTCAGTCTATTATCCTCATTCCCTTCACTGTGTTTAGCTCTCCTCAAAATTTTACTCTTGAGAGCTTCTAATTCTTAAACTGACTTAACTTTTAAGATTATTTGACTATATGATTTTTGTTTTGAATCCCACTTTTCCAAAATATGGTATTGGGTTATACATGCCATAGCTATCACTGGATTTGTTGCAGAGGCCTAAGCTTTAGAAACTAATCAGGAAGCCGAGGAAGTTGAGGTGTCTCACCCAAGATCCCCTAGCTGTTCAGTGACAATGCTATCAGGTCTCCAGATTCCTAATCTAGTTCTTTTATTGATAATAAAAGGAACAAGTACTTCCTGTTACCTAAACATATGCTTCTCTGTGTGACTATATATTGTACGAGACAGAAAAATGGTGGTGGGTTCAAATCCAAGATCTTATATTTATTAGGTCTTTAACCATGGACCACTAATTTAACCTTTTTGACTTCAGTTTTTTTTTTCTGTAATTTGGGAACAATAATAATAATAATAAAATTTGCTAGGAAATTAAATGTGAAGTGGAATAATGCTGAACAATTGAGATAATTTAAGACAATTAATTGATAGAAAGACTTGTAACCTAAATTATGTAGAGAATTGTCTCTTGTTTTATCAGATACACTACCAATGTTAATAGAATCTTATTTGCTACAAATAGAAGTGACAGAAGTATTAATTCAGGAATCCTAAAAATGTATTCCAAGTCATATAGATCAACTAGAAGAGACCATCTAGGTCATCTCTTCTAATGTCTTGTTTTCCATTTGGGGGGGAGGTGGTATCATTTAACTGGAAAGTTAAAATGATTAAACAAAGGTCATACAGGTAGTAAGTGAGGGTTGGTATTCAAACTCACCTCCTTGAGTACCAAAATCCACTGCCCTGCACTGCCTCCCTACTCAGGTTGACTATATGAGGAATCTTGTCCTCTGCCACACCAAAACATTTTGCAGCATAAGAATAGAAACATATCCTGGAGATAGAGAGATAGAGAGAGGTAGGTATAGATCTATTAGATATTCCTGGATAAGAATAGATATCCTTCTACTTATTCCCAATCAACAGATCTGGTTTTGTAAATTATGTTTCTAAGACTTTAAAATATTGTTAGAAAATTAATTTTTAATCAGAAAGGAAGTCAACTCAAAATGCTAAAATTTCCACATATAGAGATATTGTACTATAGCACTTTCACAGTTTTTTAAACTGTTAAAAATATTTTGATGTTTTTCTTCTTACCTTTTCAAGGATTAACAAATTGGGATCCGGCAATGACTTTGAAGTATTTTTTCATAGACTTGGCATTCCTTCAGGCAGAGCTCGTTATACTAAAAACTGGGTAAGTTTCAATCCACCAGTGACTTTTGGTTGCCTATCTGCAGTCTCCACCAACATGATTCATTCCAGAAAGCTTTGACTAAGGGATTAAAAGGGTTTGGAAAAAGCTAAGCAGTTGTGGTTTGATGGCTGCCATAGTAGAGAAACTATAGGTGCTAAATCTTTTCCACAGATTACTTCTGCTAGTCCTTGTTCCAGGGTGGCTTATCTAAAATGTATTATGTTGATATCACTGACCTACTTAAGATTAGTTATATTAATCTGACACCTCACAAAATATTCATTTAGAATGCTTTTATTTTAGAGTAAAACTCCTGTAAACCCACTTGATGATTTCCTTTCCTTCATTTATGATCATCACCCATATTGAGAATGGTAGAGTGTAAATTTTTAGAGGGGTTTTGACTTTTTCTTTATATCCCCTTAATCTAGAAAAGTACTTAACACAGAGTAGATTCTTGATATGTATTTGTTGAATTGGATTTGTGGTTAGTCTGAGCTTTAAGGTACACCACTGCCGTGCCCAGTTGCTATTCTGGATTATTACTCAGGAAGGCAGCCACTAGAGAACAGGGTTAAAGTGGGAAGATACTTTATTTCTGTGACATGATATTGGTGTTTCAGTGGAATCATAAATACCATGCAGAGTCTATATTTAATAATTTTAATTAATTTACCTATAACCATCACATATGTGAAAGAAATCAAAGAATACTACCTTGCAGAAGAATGGTAGATGACCATTAACTGGAAATATCATAGAGGATATCCTCTCCAGTGTAGGTTAGTAGATGAGATTGAAGGCCTTTTATAATTCTGATAATCTGTGATTATATGGAGAAAATCACCTGGTAGGTAGTGACAGCACAGTACTAGTACAGAGGTAACATAGCACCATGGAGAAAGTGCTGGATATGGAGTCATGAGAGCTTTGTTCCTGATTCATTTTCAGTCATGAC
Source organism: Petaurus breviceps papuanus (assembly GCF_028583685.1). Lineage (NCBI taxonomy): Eukaryota > Metazoa > Chordata > Mammalia > Diprotodontia > Petauridae > Petaurus > Petaurus breviceps. The sequence goes on from NW_027187352.1 coordinate 23,859,212, forward strand.
TAACTCTTAGTGACCCCATTTGGGTTTTCTTGGCAAAGATACCAGAGTGGTTTGCCATTTCCTTCCCCAGCTTCTTTTACTTATTTCTTTTTTAAAGCAATGGGGGTTAAGTAACTTGTTCAAGGTTACAGGGCCAGTTATTTCTGGGTGTGGTGCTAAGTATCTGCACCCGGATTCGATCCCCAGGTCGCCCCAACACTGGAGCCGGTGCTCTTACTCGCTATGCTACCTGGCCACCCCTAGCTTCTTTTACTTATAAGGAAGCTGAAGCAAACAGGTTAAGTGACTTGCCCAGGGTAAGTATCTGAGGCTGAATTTGAATTCAGGAAGATGAATCTTCTAACTCCAAGCCAAGCACTGTGTCCACTTTATGACCTAACTGCCCTGGAGTCATGAGACTTGGATATAAATCCCTTCCTCTGACACTAGTACATCCCTCAACCTCTTTGGCCCAGTTTCCTCTTCTTTAACATAGGGATAATACAAACTTTAAAATAGGGATAATATAAACTTTATTGGGATGTTGTGAAACTCAGATGAAATGAGTAAATTTTAAAGAGCTACAAAAAGGTCTGTTATCATTTTTGCCAACAGTTATTTCAAATATGACTCATTAGCTATAAAATAATTTTCTCAGTCTTACAGGAGAAAGGTATCTGGGACCATTTAATTGAGGAAATTAAGGGACAAAGAGAGTGTCAATTTTTCCAAGATTACACATTACAAAGGAAAAATCACTTCTAAAACTCGATTCTGTCAACTGCTTGCCCAGTGTTTTCCATTAATAATGGATTAACAAAATTTCAAGGATTAATGTTTTGGGGGTTTCCCATTTTATAAATTTAAAGCTGTTTGCTCTTTGCAGAAATAAAGCCCAGTTATTTAATGGGGCCTTCTTTTTGTTCATAATCAGCCTAATATTATCATTTACATCAATTAAAAATGTTCCATTAGGTGGTGCATTCATGTTTTGGTTTCAGATCATTATTACATTTTTTTGGTACTTTTATTATGTTCAATTCAACAACAATTTATTAAGCAACCTACTATGTGTGAAGCATTGTAAAGGACAATATATATACAAGGACAAAAGTGAAACACTCTCAACCTCCAAAGAGCCTATATTCAATTGGTAATTTTACTTCCAGTGTGGGGAAAACACTGAGGAGAGGTAGGAATGGGGTGGGGGAGAAAGGGAGGGATAAGCAAAGATAACCTATTTGAGGAGTACTAGAGATGAAGCTTAAGAAAACAAAGGATTGAAAAAGGCAGAGGAATGGAGGGTTGTTGTTTTTTTTTCAGCAGCTGGCCATGAAATTTGTTTAGAGATCAGTGATAAATTTCTTTTGTTTTTCAGCTTCATATTAGTTTACTATGTGTTGTATTTCAAAGGCAATGAGAATTGTATTTTTTCTTACATTTGTAGAAAACAGACAGATACAGCAGCTATCCAGTATATCACAGTGTCTATGAAACTTATGAAATAGTGGAAAATTTTTATGACCCTACTTTTAAGAATCACCTCACAGTGGCTCAGGTTCGAGGAGGCATCCTTTTTGAATTGGCTGACTCCATCGTTCTCCCTTTGGACTGTCAAGATTATGCCAAAGCTTTACAAAAATATGTTAACAGCATTTATGAACTGGCTCAGAAACATCCAGAAAAGCTGCAAGCATACAACGTGTCCTTTGGTATGTGATTTGGCCAAAACACTTTTTTCTGGAATTTGCTTTTGATGTGTCTTCTCTCATCCAAGGATCTTAGAGCTGGAGCTGTAGGGGGACCATCAGTAACAATATATATTACATATATAACTGTAGCATTTCTTTTATAGTAATCCCTTTTTATTCATTATATTTATGAACAGAAATGTATCCCCCTTTTCATTCAGGGCTTTTTACTATAAACTCCTGGAAGATAGAGATAATATTCTTGTGGTTCTCTCTATAGTGAACTTGTCAGTGTCAGGGTTAATTAGACTTTAAATAATTAGATGATTTTTATTCCAGATCCACTTTTCTCAGCGGTAAAGAATTTTACAGAAACAGCTACTAACTTCAGCAAGAGATTGCAAGACTTAGACACAAACAAGTGAGTAGAACGTGAACACATATACTAAGCATGGGTAATTGTGTGAGTAGGATATGAACATATTCTAAGCATAATTAAATAGGAGAGATCCATTCTGGCACACTGAGTAGACACTGGCTTTAGTAAAGTCAAGGAGAGCTTGGGATGCAAATCACTTGGCCTCTCAGTGCCCCAAGCAAGTAAGGCTATAGACAATCTCAACTCTACATTTTATAATGAATATTAGTGGGAGTGTGCATATAGGGAATTCTCAACATCAGATAAATCACAAAACAGATAAGCAGGTATACCCACTTATCTGTGATCTCATCAAGTCAGGATGTAGTCCTGACTGTAATCAGGATCTAATCCAGCAGTGTAATGGTGGTGCTGGTAAATATCTACAGAAGAAAAAATGTTCACACATCCCACTTAAATCTTAATCTGAATTGTTAGCACTCTCTACATCACTTTCTTACTGTCTGGACAATCAACCAAACAATAATTCAAGCCTGGTTCTTTGTTTGTTTGTTTTAGCATTTGCCAATTTCCAAGGTGTAAATGCTCACACTGAAAATTTAAGAAGCTGGTTCTAGCATACCACTGCATCCTTGCCTGCCTATCCCTTCTGATTCTTGCCTTTGTTCTTCCAAAAGTTTGTAACAGGGGATCCCTGCCCCCGAACATGCTAAAGACCAACATCAAGAGGGTCCCAGTGGAGTACTCTGGCTGTCTATCTGTCCTTCCCTCTTAGCCATTTTACCCACTTGTGTTATCAGTATTAAAATAGCCTTTGGGAATCAGTGACCATTTATCAAACAGTTTAAAAACTTATTAAGTATTTACTATGTGCCAGTCTCTGTACTGGGAATACAAAAACAAAAGCAAAATAGTCACCGCCCTAAAAAAATTCATTTACAAAGGAGTTTAACTTTCTATTCTTGCCTTAGGGTAAATATTCAATGACATGACTTTTCTGGGCCTCAGTTTAATCATCTGTAATATAAGGGCATTTGGACTGCATGACCTTTAAGGCCCCTTCAATCTCTTAATTCTGACTCTATGGTTCTAACTTTCTGCTCTCATTGGTCCATGAACACCAGACTTACTACCTTCTCCCCTAGCCAGTTGCCCCCTCATTCCCTTCTGTCTGGTCCAACTGCATCATTTTTTAGATGAGGAAACTGAGGCCAACAGAAATTACATGATATGCCCAAGGATGACATGATTAGAATTTGAACCTAGCCCTTCTGACTCCAAATTCAGCATTCTTTTTGCTGCACCACAGAAGACAGATTTCATTTGTTCAATGTGGAAACAATTGATCCAAAGAAAATTCCGTTCAGACAGCAGGTAAGGCATTAATAAGTTCTCCATGAGGCTTTGGACTATATATATATATATATATATATATATATATATATATATATGGCTCATATGTTGGTTGTCAGTTATATTACTCACACTGTAATACTCTTCTCGCCTCCCTACCATCTATTCCCAGCCTCCAGAAGAGATGTGTAGGCCTGGTTTCAACCCCCAAAGTGAAACTTAACCATGTACTTGACTTAGCTGGAATTTTGACTTTAATCAGCTAAATATTGATCACAGTTCACTTCATGGTGACTTTACTTCAAGGTGTGTAGCTGAAGAACACAGGATTTGGAGTCAGAAGACCTGGCTTTAAATTCCTTATCTTCTGCTTATGATATGTCACCTTTAGAAGAACAAAATCTAGGACAGGTCCACTGGACTTTGCTGTAGTGCTGATATATACAAGGGAATGCAGTTCCTCCCCATGATAATACAGAGACACTGCTATCTTTGCATTTTTTTTAGAGATAGCCCTTCTGGCACTTTATCATCTTCCACTGGCTTCTCTTACTTGGTACCACAGCCAATGTCCCTTTACAAAAGAGCCCCTCTGCTGGGGACCCATTTTCCCAACTATAATCTTGGGGGACTAGGCCACTTGCTTTCTTTGTGCCAGTACAACTGCAGCTTGACTGGCCCGCACTCTCTCACTGCTGCTGTTTTGCTCTCCAGTGTTCTTCACCATTAATATCCTTCATCCCCTGGAAAACTGGGGGACACCCTTTGAGTGATACAGACTCCCTCATCCCATGGCTCTAACCTCAGCCACATCATTAAACCTCTCTCTGCCCCAATTTCTTCCTCTATGAAATGAAGGGATTTGACTAGATGATCTCCAAAATCCCTTCCTGTTCTAAACCCTATGATAATGTTCTTTAAATTCAGGAATATGTGGTTTATCTGTTTCTCGGGCCTTTATATGAAGTCTTCATGGGCTGCTGGCCTAAGTGATGCACCTTTTCAGACAGTTACACCATCAGATTACAGACAAAATGTTTATTTCTGTGTTTGTCCTCAGAGCTCTTCTGACTTTGTAAGATATGCTAGAACCTAAGTTGGCCTTTAGGAACTAAGTTACTTCTGTGCCATGACAAGGCAAAGAGTTATATTTTAAAAACTATATTTGCTTTGCTTCTATTGTGAATGTGCAGCCACCTGGCTTAAAATGTCCATTTTCAAATATACTAAAGTATGTTTCCTTGCCTTTATTTTAGCCCAGTCTCAGTGAGAATTATCAATGATCAACTAATGTTTTTAGAAAGAGCTTTTATTGATCCTCTTGGATTGCCTGGAACCCCATTCTATAGGTAAGGGGGGAAAAAATCTACTGCAGCTTATATGTTATATTTTTTTTTTTCAAATGTCAGCCTTTGGAAAAAAATTTAGAAGATAGTACTTGAGAATGAAATTAATTCAGAATTCTTTTTAATGATTACTCATACATGATTCTGGTGATTATTCTTGGGAAGAACATTCCTTAAAGGTAATCTAAGTTTGTAGTTTAATTTTTTTTTTTGGAGGGGGAAAAGCAGAGCAATTGGGGTTGTGATTTACCCAAGGTCACACAGCTAGTTTTGTATTAAGTGTCTCAGGCCGGATTTGGACTCGGGTCCTCCTGACTCCAGGGCTAGTTCTCTATTCACTGCACCACCTAGCCACCCCTGTAGTTTAATTTTTAATGCTTTCAAAATAGCATGATTTCTTGGAATGTAACCATATGTACCAAGGCTTTGAAGTAGCTTTCTAAAAGGCAGAGGTCTAGGATTAGATCAGGGCACTCCCATCTCTCCTTTATGACTTGCATCTTTGTGCCTTCTGAGGAATACCTAGAACAATTGTTAAGACTCATTAATGAACAAAAGAATAACTACTTTTGATTATGGAGTGTGGGAGTTGTGATGTTTTGGGGGGTTAGTAGTTATTTTAATGCTCATGTCAGAATAGGTTAAAGGAACTGAGCATTTTTGGTGTAGAGACATAAGAACTTGAGGCGGACATAATGTAACAACAAAATAAAATGTCATAAACCTGTATTAAATGTTTACTGTATATAGAACATTGTGCTAGTCTTCAGGGAAAACATAGACTTTAGATATGATAGTCTAATAAGGGAAAATTACAGAAACACAGATAAATATAATATATAAAGGAATTAGAGAAGTGGCAAACACAGTTCCATATAAGGTCTGTGGGAGGAGATTGTTACCACCTTGGAGAAATCAGGGAAGGCTTCATGGAGGATTTGCTATGATGCCAGCTTCAAATATTTGAAGGTTTGCTGTATGAAAAAGAGATGAGATTTCTAATTTTTGAAGTGGGAGGGCAGAGCAGTGACCAATGGGTTGAGGTGTCCAAAAGAGGAATGGACTATTTTCATTTTTTTACTTTTTGGAGAGGGGAGGGCAGGGAAATTGGAGTTAAGTGACTTGCTCAAGGTCACACAGCTAGTAAATATTAAGTATCTGAGGCTGGATTTAAGCTCAGGTCCTCCTGACTCCAGGGAGGGTGCTCTATTCACTGCACCACCTAGCCACCCCAAATAGACTATTTTTTTAAAAGTGAGTTTCTTTTCACTGTATACCTTTAAGTAAAGGCTGAATAGCCACTTATGGGAATGTTGTTGAACTGTAGGAAAGAATAGATAGCCTCTGAGGTCCCATTTCAGTTCTGAGATTGAAAGATTCTATAATGTGTCATTTGCTTTCTAGTGATTTGGGAATCAATAAGCTCACTTGGTTAGACTATCATAGCAACCAAAGCCAAAGTTGTAAGTTTAGTCAGTCAGTTAACATTGGTCAAGTATCTACTATGTACCCACATCATGCTAAGTGTGAGAGATACAAAGAAAGGAAAAAAATAAAAATAAAACCAAGAGATCCTGTGCTCAAGAAGCTCAGAATCTAATGTGAGAGACAAAATTCAAACAGCTATGTACAAACAAGAAATATTGATATCAAGGTAGAGATATATATGGAGGGAGAGAGAAGAGGGGGCATGGGGGAGGGGACAGAGGGAGAAAGAGAGAGAGAGAGAGAGAGAGACTGGCTGACAACATGTGTATATAAAATCACAAATAGGATACATTGATGGAAGAGAAACCTCGATCTTTAGCCTGTACAACTCTCATCTGTCCAAGCTGTTGGTCACAAACAGTATTTACTGAGAAACTACAAATGAATGGTTTAGCCAAATCATTCTCCACTACTTCATCATAAGATTTAGAGCTGTAGTGGACATTAGGGATCAATTAATCCAATCTTTTACTTTTTCATATAATAGAACAGACTCAGAGAGATAAGGCAAGTCATGTAGAGTAACAGAAGGAGCAGGAAATAGAACTAGAATTCAAAGCTATATTTTGTGAGATGCAGCATTGAATAGAGCTAGCATTAGAATCAGAAAGACCTGAGTTCAAGTCCTGATTCAGAGACCTGGGCAAATCATTTAATATCTGTCAGCTTCAGTTTCCTCAATTGTACATGAAAGGATTGGATTTGATTGCCACTGAGATCCTTTCTAGCTCTAACTCTACCCTATGCTGTAGCTACTATAACACAGTACATAAAAATCACTTCATAGACTATAGAGTTTGAAAGGGACTTTATATGTACCCTAGAGTTCAACCCTCTCAAATGAACAGCTCCAAGCCCATAGTCTCCTAGCATGATAATTCAGTATAATCATTTTCTAAAAGAACTAGTTTCCTTCCCCCCCAACCAAAAAATAGTGAGCTACCAGAGTGTTCATTTCCAAACAGAAGTTTGCAAATGTTTCTTGAACAGATGTTCATAAAATTGTATTGTATCAACAGGCACATCATCTTTGCTCCAAGTAGCCATAACAAGTATGCTGGAGAGGCATTCCCAGGAATTTATGATGCTCTCTTTGATATTGAAAACAACAAAGATCCTTCAAAGGCCTGGGCAGAAGTCAAGAAGCAGGTTTCTATTGCAGCCTTCACAGTGCAAGCTGCAGCAGGCTCTCTGAAGGAAGTCGCATGATAGCAAGGGATAGCATGTGAAAGCTGAGCATCTTTCAGAAAATGCCCAGTAGCAGAATGGATACCCACCCATTGGGGAATACCTCAACAAACTGGAATAGGCATGTAAAGGAATATTGTTGTGCCATAAGAAGTGGTGATTATGAGGAACTCGGTGAACCACGGGAAGATTTGTTATGAACTGATGCAGAGTGGAATAAGAAAGACCAGAAGAAATGTGTCTACAATGGTTGTAATAATTTAAATGAAAAGATTACTAAATGAAAGCCAAACTCCAAGTAATTGTAATGAGCATTCTTGGTTCCAAAGAATAGGTAATGAAACATACCTTTCTCCTGGCAAGTAGGAACAGAAGAGGAAAGTACAGGAGCAGGGCACATTGAATACACTCCCAAATCCAAACTGGCTGATTTAACTTAACTATTTTAAGAGGAAGGTTCAATAACGGGTGTCACAGGAGAAGCAGGGGAACTTATATCAGGAATGATGGTCATGTAAAAATACAAAAGGTATCGATAACTTTTCTTTAAGAGGAGGATTCAGGAATGAGTGGCAGAAGAAAAGCAAGGGAGCTTATATCTGGAGATGATTGTCATGCAAAAATACAAACGGTATCAATAAAACTTTTTTTAAAAGGTGCTATAGTTCATTGTAAAGTGGTTAAAGTTAACTCATTTCTGTGAGAACTCAGTTGCAGAGACTATCATTTATTGATTGTCTCCCATTTTAAGGGTCTCAAACATGTATGTGATATATACTTATTCCTTAATTGTTGAAGAGCATTTGGAAGTTGATCTCAATTTTAAGATGTAATTTAAGGAGCATCCAGAAACAGAAAACTTTTACCTGGCACAAAATGTTGTGGTAAATCCCATTTTCTGATTGATAATACAAAGATACATATACAGAGTTTGGCATAATGGATGAAGGGCTAGCCTTGGAATTAGAAAACCTTCTTATATATAACCTCTTAATGTCACGGGCAACTTTCTGAGATTACAGACTGCAGAAAGTTGCTTGCCTGCATCTGTGGAGGGAATAATCCATAAATACCAGGAGTTCCCTCCAATGATAAAATCACAAGTCCAGACTCACCCTTCCCTTCCCCTCCCCACCATCCAAGATACACATAAAGCTAATGCTGTGCTGTTGTGGTAAAGAGTGTACTGAATTAGGAGCAAGGAGACCTAAGCCTTAGTCTTAAGCTCTGCAAATAACTAACTCTGTGACCTTGGGCAACTGATTTCTCCTCCTTAGGTCTTATTTTCCCCTCCTATAAAATAATCTGTAAAGGCTCCGTGAGTTTATAGTCTTCTAAAGCCTCCTATTATTTTAGAGGAAGTGTTGTCTGGCTATGTTTCTCCATCTTGTAATTGTGATCTTTATTTTCCTAGCTAGGCTGGTCCTCACAGGACACATAATACAGCTCACCATTCAACCTGTCCAAAACTCCTTCCTGCATGGTAGGACCTGCAAAAGTATGTGTTCAGTTAGCATAACTTTCAAGAACTCAGTCACCTGTATCAAAAACTGACTTAGTGAGAAGAAGTTCAGTGCATTAAAAAGAATTTTGGATTTGAAGTCATGAAAGGCTCTAGCCCCCTACTATTTACTAGCTATATGGCCCCTGGCAAGTCATTTAATCTCTCTAAGTCTCAGTTTCCTCATCTTTAAAATGGACATAATACCTGGAGTGCCTATCTCAAAAGGGTTGTCTTGAGGCTAAAATCTGATAATGTATGTAAAGCACTTTATGCCCTTTAAAGTGCTTATATAGAGGTCAATATCTTCTTCATTTTTGTTCTTGTTATGTTTCCCAGGAGACAATTTCTCTTCAGTTAAGTTTCCTTCCTATTTCCACAGCTCTTATCATAATGATATGGCTATCTTAATCCAACGTACTTCCTTACTAATCCCCTGCAGTCTACATTCATTCATCATGATTTAAATTCATCCTGCATACCTGGTAACAATAATTCTACTCTGACATCATTCTCATCCTAGTGTTCTGGAACAATCCAATAATAGCTTTTTATTGGGTATCAAATCCAGCCTGTCATCACTGGGACCAAGCAACATCTGGTTAGATTGTGAAACTACTGGCTGAACTGCAACTGAGCCTTCTAGATGGCTACTGAGATGCAGTAATAGGTCCATGCTCAGGGTAGTCCCTTGGTGCTATCATCAGAATGTTGTGCTACAAGGACCTTGGGTTAGACCTCTTGCTGCAGGTCTTATGCCTTTTAAGTTCCATTACCAAACAGCCACCACTCTCTAGGCAGTATAGTGGACAGAGTGCTAGACTTGGAGTTAGGAAGACAATTTTAAATCCTGACACATACTTATTAGTGGTGTGATACTAGTCAAGTCACTTGCCCTGTCAGTGTTTCAGTTTCCTCATCTGTACAATGAGGTTAATAATAGCACCTTCCTCATGAAATTGTTGTGAGGATGAAGTGAGATAATTTATGTAAAGAGTTTAAAGTGCTAAATAAATGTTAGCTATTGTCACTACGTTTTTTTGTTATGCTGTGTAATAAAATCAGATTAAATTCTTGTTCAAAACTTATTTTAAAAGTGTTGTTCTATATAAAGGATAGGACATGAAAACAATCCCAGAAAATATGTATCCAAAGTAATTTTCTAACTGATGACCAGTGTCCACAATACCAGACCGAAAAAAAAAAAGGCTATCAGAAGGGTAATCCCCTTCATTCTTAGCTGAACTTAGGGTTCCCCGATTTCTTTTAGATTTATTTCAGGGAGTTATGGGCTGGGTTCCTGGGTTGTACACTTTGGTTGCTGCAAACAGGAAGGGGATGTATGAGAGTGTGTGTATATGGGTGTGGATGAGTGTGTTGGGGGCACAAGGTGATCTCAATTACCTCACCAAAGTGATTAAAGAAAGAGAATTGGTGAACAGTTAGAGTACCTCAGCCCCTGGACCAGTGGCGAGTGATGTCAGAAGGACAGAAAGGACAATAGGGAGTGTGCCAGTCCTTAACATCAATAATGGGATAGCAGTTCAAAAAAGAATCAGACCAGTAATGCATAAAATGGTGGTTCTTTACCTTATAACTCACACAAGGCCAGGCTCAAAACCTAAAGTGAAATGACCAGCAACATTAGAGAGGAAAGCAAACATGGAAGGATACACGATTTGTTACTAGAACTTGAAGGAGGATGATGTTCAGGTAACTGGCAAAAGGAGGAAGAGGCTTCCCAGTATTCCAAGTTCCCTGTCATTCCTACTAGTAAGCTGCAAGATGGTTGGGAACCTTCAGCTGCATATCAAAGAATAACCACGTAAAAATTTCCATATCGTTTTTTCTTTCTACGAAATCAGAAAATTTCCTCCTATATTCACTCCACTGAATATTTCCTTTAAAATTTTAGCACATATTGTTAAACAAACCCAACAACTTACCAAAACCTTACTTTTCCAAGCTTAATAGTTCATTTCAATTCTGGTGACTTTTTAAGACTAATTTGCCTACAACAATTAAACCCTGTTGCTTGATTAGTTAGAATTCAGATGTTCTCTAGAATAAATTGCCTCAAGTCTCTCCCATTTTCCCAGAAGATAGAAATTTGCACTGCTCATTCCTCATCCCAATATATGAAGAAATCTGTGAAACAAACACCTTTAAAAATCCATTACAATATTTTTAGTAATTACAAAAGGAGGCCTGCAGTTGCTTCTGCTCCTGTTGAGGCACAGGAGTAGAGTTTTGAGCCCTCTTAGCCCTAATTTACAGCTTGCAGAAGGCTTGACTACCCAATTAATAATCAAGGTTTGTTATATTATCTATAGAAATCAACTAAAAGTATTTTTTTTATTAAATCATATATTCTGCTTATTCTTCACTTCAGATTCTGGAGAGAGCTAACATTCTGTTCTAAATCAAGAGAGTTGTGGTTTTCCATTCTTACCAATATTTTTTTATACAAACAGGTTTATATTCCTATCCTACATTATAAACATTAATGGCTGACATTCTGAATTGATGACATTTAAGGCTACTATAAAAACCCTTGATCAAAGTGCCTTAAAGGACAAGAACCTCATTTTGCAGCTTTAAACACATTGACCTGATGTTAGAAATTGTGTGGACAATCATAGGGAACAGAATATCATCAGAGAGCAGGAGTAGTATCCCTAAATCTGTCCAGAAGATCTTGTCCCCAGTAGTTAGCAGGGGGATTTAGGCATAAGGAGAAAGGAGTGTTCTTAAAGCAGGAAGGAAACTTACCTTCTAGCTGCTGCTTCTCTGAGTTGAAATAAAATGTCTTTTCCACACTCAGCTTCAGTTACTCAGCATTTGTTAAGTTTCTACTGGCTACCTTATCAATAGAAAGTAATTATTCAGCTTCTAAAATTGGTGGGAAAGGGGGGAAGAGGAGGGGTAAAGGAACACCTGCAGAGAATCCAGGGCTTAGGATCTTGGGGTCTAGGGAAAAGAAAATCTTTGAGATGGTCAAAGGAAATCACACCTTTGCTAAACTTAAGTGAAAACTAGGTTTATTACAAGAATGAAACATGCATGTGAAAATCAAAGCAGGACAAAGAGTTCACAATTCTTGAAGAAGTTTTCATTTTTATAATAGCAAGACAAAGGGAAGAGGGGATGCCAGGAAAGGGCATGACATGGGAGAGCAAAAGTAAGAAAAAAAGACAAGATTGCTCCCCAAAGGGAGGAGCAAGGTAATGGCAAAAGCTGCATTCTTTTCCCTTGGGAACTGCTATGACTGGTGGGGAACCTGCAGCCTTAAGGCCACATGTGGCCTTCTAGGTCATTGGGTGCAGCCTTTTGACTGACTCCAAGTTTCCTAGAATTTCAAAGAATGTTAATTTGAGAACTGAAATAATTTCAGCATTTATAAAAACATACAAACCACAATTAAGATTAGCCCCACTAAATTTCTAATTAGTTTACTATATAGCACAGTTCCTATCTATAAACATTATTAGGAACATTATTATTCTAAAAAAACAGAAACAAAAACCTGAACTAATCCCCCCCAAGAAAAACCTTTCCTTGACCCTCCTAGGAAATTCTCCACCTGTGAACACTCATCCCTAGGTAACTCCTGTCTGAAGTATACCATCCTGGTACAACTATATATCAGCACTATTTGGGAGAACACAGTATCTGTTCTTTCACACAATGGTTTTTTTTAGACTCCTAACACTCTCTCACCAAATTCTATTGAAGACCAGTTCTCTTGAAGACTCTCTGATTGTCTGCATTAATTAAATCCCAGTGTGAATTCATATCTCTCAAACTCAAGACCAGTTAGTCTCCTTTCAAACATGCTATACCAATTTATTTCTCATCACCTTGCACTAGAATCAATAGTACTTCTCTAAATCCTCTGAATAAGCCCACAAAAGTAAAGATAGCTAGCCCAACCACTAAGGCCCAGCATTTTCACCTTTAAACTTTGGTACCCCTGAACACTAATGTAAAGAAGTGCCCTGTGGTTCCAAAGGAATCTGTTCTTTCTTGGCCTCTTGATCTTTTTAGTGTCTGGGTCAGAAAAATTTAGGGGGTTATTTTCTGAACCTGTGATTTCAATCATGTAAGGTATTCCCAGTGAATACTTTTTTTGTTGTTATTAGTCCTCAATTAAATCTTCCATGATGTCCCAAAATTAAGGAATTCTGTGTATTGTATTTAGTTATCCATTGTCCAGGTCACAGTGCAGCCACAGGTCAAGTTCAGCCCTTTGACTGAATCCAAATTTCACAGAACAGATCACCTAAATAAAAGGATTTGTTCTCTAAAACTTGGATTCAGTCAAAAGCTGCACCCAAAGACCTAGAAGGTCACATGTGGCCTCAAGATCCCAGTTTTCCCACCCCTGGTCCTGGACAAATAGATAATTCAGGATATTTTTTTTTTCAATTACAGATTTTCAGTTTAATAACCAGACCAAGTATCATATTATCAAAGTATTTTGAAATAAACTACATTAAAAAATAAAATTCAATTTATATTTGAGCACCTTTTCTAAAAAGAACAAACTTATAATAATGATTCTCTAATGAAAACTGCACACTAGTACAAATTTAAGTGATACTGAATGTTTTGAAAATAAACTTGATTTTAGATATCAATCTGAAAAAATGAGTATCAAATTTGTAAATGATTAGTTTTAAAGAAATAGTGAAAAATATGGAAATCTCAAAGTGATTTCTGCATCTCTTAGCTAAAGTGAAAAATCTGTATTGAAACTAGACATTCAATTTTCACCTTGAAATTTTTTTACAGTCATATTAAACATTTCCACATTGGTCATGTTGAAAAAGAAGAATCAGAACAAAAGGGGAAAACCACGAGAAAGAAAGAAAAAAAGAAAATATAGTATGCTTCAATCTGTGTTCAGACTCCATAGTTCTTTCTCTGGATATGGATAGCATTTTCAATCGTGAGTCTTTCGGCATTGTCTTAGATCAGTGTATTGCTGAGAAGAGCTAAGTCTATCATAGTTAATCATCACACAGTGTTGCTGTTACTCTGAGGTTCTGCTCACTCGACTGAGCATCAGTTCATGTAAGTCTTTCCAGGTTTTTCTGAAATCTACCTACTCATCATTTCTTAAAGCACAATAGTATTCCATTACACTCATATACCACAACTTGTTCAGTCATTCCCCAACTGATGGGCATCCCCTCAGTTTCCAATTCTTTGCCACCACAAAAAGAGATGCTATAAATATTTTTGTACATGTGGGTCCTTTTCCCTTTTTTTATGATCTCTTTGGGATACAGATCTAGTAGTGGTATTGCTGGGTCAAAGGGTATGCACCATTTTACAGCCATTTGGGCACAGTTTAAAATTACTCCCTGGATATTTTTAGGAGTATTTACAGATATTTTAGAATCAAATAGCATGAATGAAAGTCCACTTATTTTTCAGCAAATTCAAAATAACCTTCCTAAAATTATTCATATTAAGTGACCCTAAATATCTTCCAGTCTACTCTGTACCTAAAAAGAAACAAACAAAAAAACAAAAACCTCTCAACTTGAATGTGGAAAGTGAAATGCATAGAGGACTGGCCTGGAGTCAGAAAGACAGGAGTGTTCACTCTGCCACTTTCTAGCTGGTGTGACTAGATAAAGCACTTAACCTATCACCTTAGCTAATTAACTCTCAAAGTCTCTAAATTAAAAAAAAAAAGTTGCATATCTGCATCAGTAGGGTAGAAAGAGCATCCACAATAGCATTTCCCAGCGATGATGAAATCAGAGATCGAGATCCAAACTGGAATATAATAAATAGTTTTCTGGACTATTTTATTGAAGAAACTACGTGATTACATATGCATACAAAACCAGGATGTTGGTTTCCTTATCATCAATTAAGAAAATAGAGTTTATCCACTGAGGTGGTTCCTTTGAGGTATGAACTCTTCCATCAAACAGCTAGTGAAAACCTGAATTTCAAGCTTTTTGTGCTTTATTGATATAAAATTACCTGGGTGCTGAATCTTGGTCTTTTAGGTGAATTTGATATTCACTTTTATTCAATTTGATATTCACATTTAATATCCATTAATCATCATCATTGACATCAAGGAACTCCAGGGGCTTGGATTCTGTATTTCTTCTTTGTATTTATTTTTGTAACACCCATTTCAATTACATAACTGTGTAGGTTTTATTAGCATAATTCAAGTAAAACAAGAACTTGAAACAGATTTAATGCAAAAGCAGATGTAAGAATCCACCTGAGTTCTATGAAGACAGAGATTTGCAAAAACATGTAAAATAATGCCACTTTTCCCACTAAATTCTTTGTTCTGAAATTAATATTTTAATTTTTTCCTTGTAAAATTTCCAATACTGAATACAGAGAGATGGAACCCATGAATTAGAGGCAGGTAGATGACTCAGTGGATAGAGCACTGGGTCTGGAGTTAGGAAGACCTGCGCTCAAATGTGGCTTCAGCCATTTACTAGCTGTGTGACCCTGGGCAAGTCACTTAACCTCGTTTTCAACTGGAAAAGGAAATGGCAAATCATTCAATATCCTGGTCAAGAAAACCACATCAACAATATTGGCATGATATGGTCCATGAGGTCATGAAGACACAGATACTACTGAAAATAACAACAACTCACAAATCATATCTATGGTGTTGGGTTTTGTTTTTCAGGCCCTGAATAATTTTTAAAAGAGCAATGGGGTCCTGAGACTTCAAAGTTTGAGAACCACTGTTCTAG
Organism: Petaurus breviceps papuanus; assembly: GCF_028583685.1. NCBI lineage: Eukaryota > Metazoa > Chordata > Mammalia > Diprotodontia > Petauridae > Petaurus > Petaurus breviceps. Next base: position 23,874,889 of record NW_027187352.1, read on the forward strand.
ATGGATTCATGACCATCTCTTGAACACGGACTGTCTAGAATTCAGGATTGCACCTGGGACAACCTCCAAGGCTGCCAATGCCTAGGAAACTCACCCATCTTTGCAGAGTTTCTATAAAGTAGTTTCTGTAAAGCAACCTGAGAACTCAAATTTTTCTTTCCAATACACAGGAAATATGGATTCAGTAAACTGTTCACAACTTCCCCTCTCCTGCCCAGTGATAAACGCATTTCTGCTTCAGCTCCGTCCTTTATTATAAAATAAACATTTTATTGATGTCCTTCTTTCTATGTCACTATCATTTCCTATGGAGCAGTGTAATGCGAATGTAAATTTTAAAGATCTTCCCTGCCCCTAGGCTAA
>NW_027187352.1:23875261-23876425 GCF_028583685.1 Petaurus breviceps papuanus
TGTAATGCGAATGTAAATTTTAAAGATCTTCCCTGCCCCTAGGCTAAAGTGCACCAGAAGCCTGGGGAGGGAGGCTTGTTTTTCAGTAGATACTTTTTGATTGGCCAGTGGGTCAATAAGGTTGTTACATTCTCTGAGCCAGGAGAAGGCTATATAAGCCCTGATGTGTAGCTTTGTTTTGGGACTCACTTTGAGAAGTGTTCTGTGATTTGATCTGAATTCTGGGAAGCCGTTGTTGAGAGTCCCCCGTCTTTGAAAAACCCAGAATATGGAAACCCAGATGTTGGCTGGGTATGGATGTAATGGTTGGACAGTTTGGAAATCTGTCTACTTGATGTTTCTGTCTTGATAATTATGCCTGTATATTTTGAGGTTCAGGGTGCTGACCTTTTTGCCCTGAACAAGGTAAACGATATATGGTCTGACTGATTAAAGTAAGCTTGTTAACCCATTTTGAGTTGCTTTCCTTTAACAAAGCAGATCCAAGAACCTGTGGTAGCTGCAAACCCTGAGGACGCTTGGGGTGCTTGCTGCTACACGCAGCTAGGAGGCGCAGAGGATAGAGCACCAGAATTCAAATTCCTTGGAAGACACTAGCTTTGTTATCCTGGGAGAGTCATTGCAAGAGTTTTCTCATCTGTAAAAGGAGCTGAAGAAGGAAATGGCAACATTCTACTATCTTTGTCAAGAAAGCCCCAAAAGGGGTCACTATTGAGCAACATTACGCCCCACAAGACCTTCTCTGGTAACTAATAAAAGCCTTTACTTGGGTGTGGTCCACGGTAGAACAGTCTGACTAGACTCAAGCAACCCAACAACCCTAACAGGCTTCCCACCCTTAGTTCCCTCCTACCCTGGCCAAGGTCTCAGAGAAGGCCTCTAATACCTACCCTCAGAGTCCTGGTGGAGGGGCCATGATCTGGCTGAGGCTGGGTCAGCCACCAAGTCCTGACTCGCCCCATCCTCAGAATGAGGAAGAGGCTAGGACCCTGGGTGGGGCCCACCATGGGAGGTCTGGGCTTTGGAAGGTCGGCACGGAGTATTGCTGGTGGCTGCCTGATGAATGGGTCAGACTAGGAGTAGGGAACCTTTGGAGGCAGAAGCCATACAGGCCCTCTAGGCCCTCAAGTGAGGCCATGTGGATTCCGTCAAAGGTATTAGGCC
>NW_027187352.1:23876435-23947659 GCF_028583685.1 Petaurus breviceps papuanus
TAGGCCCTCAAGTGAGGCCATGTGGATTCCGTCAAAGGTATTAGGCCCTCAAGTGAGGCCATGTGGATTCCGTCAAAGGTATTGTCATTGCAGAGCTCTTATTAACTTTAAGGATCTTGCCCTGCCAGACCTTAGTCTTAAATGACTACCATGGACCTTTGCCTTTGTTCCAACTCTGATGCTGATGAATGAAGCTAGTGAAAATCATGAAACTCTTGACTAAGCCAATTACACATTTGTGTTAAGTAATCTCAACCAGGCATTCATTTTGTCGAGGCAGCCCTTTTACATTGTGTTAATCCACTTTTTCCCCATTCATCACAAAGGCTTTTGCAAAGTATTTCATTCTTACCCAGAAATCTCCTGGCTCCAGTTCAGTCTGATGTCATAGTGCAGAAACTTGCTTCCTATTTCACTGGGGGAAAAAACCAACCAAGACCATTTAATGGAAACTCCATCTTCTTTCCTTCTCATTTCACATCACTCATGTACTTCTATCCTATCTCTTCCTTCATTCTTGTTGCATATAATGTACAAGTGATTTCATTCTATCCTTTCTTCTCCATAAGATTGCTTCCTCTTTCATCCCTATTCTGTCACTTCCTTCAAACTCTCCCTTTCTATGGGATACTTCCCTATGGACTACAAACATGCCCATGTCTCAAACTACTTAGCAATGTGATAAATGCAAATTAAAGCAACTAGGTATTGGTTCATTGCTTTATTGGGCTTTCATTTTACACTCACCAAATTCATCCTGCCAAATCCATTCCACTTAAGTCTTCTCAGCCAAAGTAATCTCACATGTGGTGTGAGATGGGGTCTTATATACAGAAAGTTGTGGGAGGAATCTAGGGGTGGTCTAGAGGAGGAGTTTGGGAAGGGTCTTCAGGAGGAGTTAATGAGGTCAATGACTGATTAAGTGTGGGGAGTTGCTGGAAGCTACCTGGATACTACAGACAGACAATGGTGGATTGATATTTTAATAGGCTCAACTGGTGAGAAGTAGATGAGCAATGGAGGGCTAGCCTAGTAAGAGAGGTATGGGCCCAGCCACAACTTTAGGCTTGTGGCCTCATGCAAATGCCTCATCAAATGGGATGATTTAAACAGAGTTCAAAGGTGGGAGGAGGGGGGTTCCCAGAGCCTGTACCTCAAAGATCCAAGTAGAACTCAAGGGGGTTCCCAGAACCAGCACCTCATTCAAAGAAAATATCAGGGAAAATTTCTAATCCTTTTCATTCCATAAATATGACCCATCTCCCTCCTAGGAAATATGATTATTTCAGTCATCAATCATGAATTCTATTTGTGGGACATCAGTTCTCCTGATAAGAAAGCTTTCAAAGGGAAATGAAAATACTACTTTAAATTTTCTGAGGACAAGGGAAGTGAAAGGACTAGGTGAGCAGTGTGAATGCTTCATCCTAGATCCTAGGTCTGTGAATGCCTTGGTTCTCAACTATACTAGGGAGCAGTTACTGGAGTGTGAACAAGCCTCAGGTGAAGGCAATCACCAGGAATTCACATCTTGAAGGAAGGAGGAGCTTCAGAGTTCCAGGGATATATAAAAGGACTGGGATAACACAGACTCAAAGATTTCCTGCACGTGCTGTAAGCAGAGAAGGCAGAGCTCTGAGGTTGAAGAAAACATCTCAGAAGAAACGAGGGTAAGTTTCCCATTGAGATAAATTATTAGATTGTCAAGGATTTAAGCATTGGCCCTGAGCCATGGAGTGAATAGAAGTGAAGGGGACATGCTCCCCTATGATAAGTTAAAAAAAGAAAAAAAAACCCCGGGAAATTAGTTATGTGAAGCTAGCAAAAGCAGAAGAGGTATGAAATGCACGTTGATGGGTTAGGTAGTAACAACACAGGCCAAGTGGAGAAATTAATTTGGCTGAGCCAAAAGGAAGGGTAGGAAGCAAGGGAAGATTAATGACTTCTCTCATCCACGTTATCCCAAATTTCTCCCTTTATGAATTTTGAAAATGATCCTAAAAGGACCAACTCCTATGTGATAGAACACTCCAAGTCACTAATGGTAAGAAAATTGCAAAGGTTTGACCTCACACTCTAAAATTGGCCAAGATAGAGATGGAAGTAGATGATGCTGAAGGGACTGGGGAAAGGCAAGTACACAAGGCACTCCTGGTGGAGCTGTAAGTTGGACAGCAATTTGTAATGATCCTCAAAAATGGGACTGGTGTCCAGGCTCCATAGCTTTTGACTCAGAGATCTCAATCCTAGGCACATATTCCATGAAGGTTAAAGAAAGAAAAGTAGTGCCACATATGCCCAAAAATTCATCACAAACCTCTGTCCTCGTAGCCAAAAATTTCTAACAAAATGGGTGCCTATAGAATGAAGATTGCATAGTAAGCTGTGATCATTGATTAGTATGGAATAGTATTGTTACATCAGAGGAACAAGGAAGGCATAAGCTCAGATGCAGACAAAAACAAACACAACCAAGAAAACCAGCATAAACAGACTATAACCATACACATGCAGGGGGATGAAACAAAACTGTAACTATAATGACAAAGAAAAGTTAAGGAAATGGACCTCCTTTCTTTCTTTGTAAGACATGATTTATTTGAGGTTTGACTTAGGAGAACTGTTGTTTTGGGTTGTTCATTCATCATTATAAGTCAGAGGCTGATGGGAAGGAGTAGAGAATTTCCCCAAATGACTGAGGTGTGAAAGCAAAAAAGCATCAAAAAAATTTTTGAAGAGATTGAAAAGGAAGGAGAGAGGAAGAATGAAAAAGATGCTGAGAGGAAGAAAAGGTTATTCATATCATAACTGAAATTATTAAGAAGGCTTGGGGTGAGATAATAGCAAACTTCATCTAAATAAAATTTTGAATCTAATTGAGAATACTGTTTCACTGAAGTTGTTAGCTGGTCAAGTGGTTTAAGAGGAGTCAAAATGCTCACCTATTTCTCACCTCAGTTTCCCCAGCTCCATAATGTGAACAATTTTGTTTTCCCTTCACTCACTCTTTGTACTAGAAAAATGAAAACTAAAGGAAATGATAAATTTGATGAATCAAAAGTGGCCAAGTAAAAAAGGGCACTTCTGTCTCAAGACCAAGTCACTGAATTTTCCCATTCACTTTCCTCAGAAACATGGCCTTTTCCCCAGAGATGATTGAAGACCTCCAGAAAGAGCTCATCTGCTCCATCTGCACAAAGTACTTCACAGACCCAATTTCCATTGAGTGTGGCCACAGTTTTTGCCGTGCTTGCTTTCTCAGCAGCCAGAAGGAAGCCTCAACCCCTTTCTCTTGTCCAGAGTGCAAGAGTGTCTCCCAGCTGAGGGATTTCCAAACCAATGTTCATCTTGGGAAACTGGCAGCTAGTGCAAAAAAAAATAGACCCAGTTGTTTGCAGTACCCTGAAGGCCATGGCAAGTGTGAAATACATCAGAAAGAGCAGAAGCTGTTCTGTGAGGATGACCAGAGTGTAGTTTGTGTGTCCTGTCCTCAGTCCCAGGAGCATGAAGGTCACAAACTCTATTGCACAGATGAGGCTGCTAAGAACTACAGGGTAAGTAATGGATCCCTCACTCTATCCACATGTTCATTTGGAAATTTTACTATATCCTGCAAAGGTAATCTTAGAAGGAGATGTAGTGTTTTCATGTGCTGATAGATTTACATATTATTCCTCAAAATATTCTTGGTGGATTGAAATGTGCTGTATTCTTTGACCCCAGCCTGAGCCTTTCCTTATAGATGGAGATCAACAGAAATCCAAGAATTTATTCTAGATTTGATTGAAATGTCTCTTGGTGTTATGTTCTGGAAGAACCACTGTTCTTTTTAGAGAACTGATTCTGGGAATCTGAGATTGTCAGGGCCATCTTCACCTGATACAACAGTTAGTACCACATTCATGTACTCTTCATGCCCATACAGAGAAGGCCAAGAAAGTTCAGCTACATTTTTTCTTTGCTTTTTACACTGGAAAGTTACCTCCTTCTGGAGAACAGGACAAAAAGAGACTACTGTTATATCTCAGAATTATGCTTTCTGAAAGGGTTGGGACATTGTAATCACTTGCCCACATAGACCATGGTCTTCCAAGTTTTGAATTGTACCTTTAGCTTGAAAACAAAGAGCATTACTGTCTCATTATTAATTGATCTCAACCATTCACAGGTGAATAGGTTTGGATACTTAGAAAAAAATCTCTCATGGATATAACAATTGATGGGTTTTTTTCTTTTATAATTTATTATTATAGAAGAAGCTCCAAGAAACTATCATTTATTTATGGAGGAAAATTGAGAACATTGTTAAACAGAGGGCTAAAGTGAAGATGAAATTTGTACAGGTAAAAGTAAGTATCTGTATTTTGATCCTTCAGTATTTGAATTGCACTGTCTGCTGTCATCCCTAAAAGCTTCCTTTTGAGAGAAGTAGTGTGGTCCACACAAATGAAGACACTGAGGGTCAGAGTAGCTAACTGTTTTTCCCAAAAGACACATAACTTGTAAGTGGCCCAAGGGACATTCATAACCAGGACCTCAGGTTTCAAATCAATTGTGCCTTTAATTACAGCAGGCAGAGAACACCAGGGGAAGGAATGTGGTAGTTTTAAGCAGGCAAAGGCAAGAATGTGCTTGAAGCACCAAGCATAGTGCAGTGGAGACAGTACAAAGAGGGCCCTTCCTATCCATGGCCAACCTTAGCCACAGAGTAAACAAAATCAGAATCCAACTGGAAACTACAAATGTTGTCCTTCACCTGTTGCCATTCAGTTTGATCTCATTTTCTGTATTTCATCAGCCTCATCTCTTTCTTTATAGGAGGAAATAGAAATTCAGAAGAAGAATACTTTGTCTGAATTCCAGAAAATGAAGAAATTCCTATTGGAAGAAAAGGATAAGTATCTATTACATGTGGAAACCCAGGGGAGGACCAGTTTGGATGGCCTGCAGAAGAATATAAGTGAACTTTCCAAGCAGAGTCAAGAATTAAGGAGGAGGATCACAGAGTTAGAGGAGGAGCTCAAGAAACCAGATGCGGATTTGCTCCAGGTAAAGCCACAGAAAATAAGATGAAGAAACATATAAAGTCAGGAGATGACAAGATGAACAATATATGTCTTAAACAAAAAGTAAAATGGTATACTCCATTACTCCTCTGGACTTTTCCCAATCCTTCACAATGTATAGGCTAACTTAGTCTCTTCTCTTTTCCCTTCCTTAACACCTTAGGGTAATAAGTTCAACTCTATAACCATATGAAAAAAATGCTCTAGCTCACTATTGATTGGAGAAATGCCAATTAAAACAATTCTGTGATACTCCCTCATAAGTATTAGGTTGGCTAATAGGACAGAAAAGGTAAATGACAAATGTTGGAGGGGATGTGGGGAAAATGAAACATTAATGCTTGGTAGAGTTATGAACTGATTCATTCTGTAGAGCAATTTGGAATGACACCCAAAGAAAGGCCTATAAAATCATGCCTACTCTTTGACCTAATACCACTACTAGGTCTGTATTCCAAAGAGATTTAAAAAAAAAAAAAGGAGGGGCGGCCAGGTAGCACAGCTAGTAAGAGCACCGCTCCAGTGTCAGGATGACCTGGGGGATCGAATCCAGGCTCAGATACTTAGCACCACACCCAGAAATAACTGGCCTTGTAACCTTGAGCAAGTTACTTAACCCCAATTGCTTTAAAAAAAAAAAAAAAGGAAAAGGACCTATATGTACAAAAAATGTTTACAGCAGCTCCTTTCTGGGGGAAAAGAATTAGAAATTGAGGGAATGCCCATCAATTGGGAAATGGTTAAACATATTGTGATTATGGATGGAATATAATTGTACTATAAGAAATGATGAGCAGGATACTCTCATAAAAACCTAGAAACAATTGCATGGACTGATGCAAAGTGAAATGAACTATTACAAAGCAACAGCAATATCGTAAGATGTTCAACTGTGAATGACTTGACTATTCTCAGCAATACAACAATCTAAGACAACTCTGAAGGACTTACGACGAAAATTCTATACATACCCAGAGAAAGAACTGATAAGTGTCTGAGTACAGGTTAAAGATTACTTTTTTTAAATTATGTTCTTGATTTTTTTTGTCTGTGTTTTTTTTTCACTACATGTCTACTATGGATGTGTTTTTTATGCATGTATAATCTGTCTCTAATTGCTTGCCTTCTCAGTAGGGGGTGGGGGGAGGAAGGGAAAGAATTTGGAACTCAAAGTTTTAAAAAGCACATGTTAAAATGTTTTTACATATAACTGGGGAAAAATAAAATATTAAATAAAAAATATTAAGTTCAACTCTATCTATCCTATATGCTCAAGTCAGAGAACAGAAGGAGTAGTTAGTCTGGAAGGCAGAGAGAAAGAAACAGTAATATAAAATGAGGCTGGAACATAGTGGGAATGAAGGACAGTAATGTAAAAGGAGCCTACAAAGATTGGTTGCAGTCATGTTGTGAAGAGTTTTAAGGACCAAAGAAAAGGCCATTAAGTGCCAATATTTTATTATTGAGATGATAGAGAGACACTGGGATTTAACTGACATGGTCTGCAGCCCACAGGCTGTATACTGAGACAAATTAGGAGGTCACACTAATAGTCTTGGTAAAATGATAGTTGGATGAGAGGATATAAGGGATATACGTGTGACATACTGCAGAGCTAGAAACTTCAAGATTCTTTCTACTCTCTTGGTGTCTTCAAGGCAATGAATAAGCAATCAGTTCCAAAGTCTCATTTTCCTAAATGAAATCTATTCTTGTCTTAACCATATATCATTTTTTTCTCTTCTCAGGATATGAAAGGAGTGTTAACCAGGTAAGTTCACTTCTTACTTCATTACCAAATAGCAAAAAATAATTGATCCAAAGGACCTTGACTGACTGGAGCAATGAGTCAACCATGTGGCATTGATCCTGACAACTGGTGACCTAAACTTGACATTTGTTTTCTTTAGGAATGAATCCGTGCTACAGAAGGAAATAGAATTATTCCATATAAACATGACGCTCTTTTCTATCCCTGGACTTATGGAAAGGATTTTCAGTTTCAAAGGTGAGTGAGAAAATCAATAACAAAAAGGCAGCACATCTCTATGTCTTGTCTAATTTTCCTTTGGGTCAGAATCCATGTCACCTTTACAAAGTCCCAAAATGTCAGGTTTGGAAAGAACTTCAGTGATCATAAGATAGTCTACCTTTACCTGAACGATTCTTTCTACAAAATATTTAACAAGTGTTTATTCAGCCCTCCTTACTTGAAAACACACAGTGAAGAGAGGCTTGATAATTCCAAACACAAGCCATTCTTTTCTATAATTATCTCATTACCAGGAAGGATTTCCTCACATTAATGCCTCATTGTAACTTCTGACCATTTCTCCTTGGTCTAGCATCAGAGGCCAAGCAGAGAAAATTGTATCTTCCTTTCATATATAAACTATTTGCATCCTTGAAGACAGCTACCGTGTGACTCCTAAGTCTTCCTTTCTCCAAAATAAATATTCCCCATCCTTACAACTCATGTAAAAATGGCTTATCTCAAGGATCTCAAGGATCTCAAGGATAGGGGTAAATATGATGAAACCTATTTTAGGCATGTTGAGGTTCACATACTAGTCGGATCCTGGGGCAGAGTTTTCCTGCAAGTAGATGAATATGTAGATCTGGACCTCAGAACAGACATTGTATTAGATAAATTTGGGGGTGGATCATCTGCATGAAAGTTAAATCCCTGAGCATGAAAAGGTTGCTAAGAAGGAGAGTGTAGAGAATTACAATGGAATCCTTATTCTCCAAACTCTTCTAGTTTTCCCTCTCTGAATCAGTCTAAATATTGCCACTATGTTTTGGTTCCATTGTCAGCTGGGAATGATACACAGGTGAGTAATGAATGCCTGAAGCCTCCTTCCAGTACACAGTGACAGGGACACTGCCATTTAGGGCAGTAAGTCATCAAGCTTTTTAGAAGTGATAGATACTGGAAGCCTTAGAGAATGTGAAGTATGATGTACTTGGAGAAGACAAAGATGGTGGGGATTTATGGGGGCGTACCATCCCCAATAAGAAAAAAAATGAAGCAAAGGAAAGGTTTGAGACAGATTCAGAGGAGGAAAGGAAGGGCATACACATGCACACACACACACATACACACACACAAACAGCAGACACAGAGTGAAAATGATGGAATTACATAAAGAGAAATGAGGGAAGAAAGGAAAGAAAAAGAAAAAAAAAATGTAGGGAATATCCTCATCAATTTTCCAAGGTCCTGCTCAAAGGGAGCAGTCCTTACCTCCTCCTGTGTAGCCTTCAAACCATCCTCAGATAAGCCAGTGTATGATGACTCAAATTTCACATTGAAAATCACTAATGTTATCTGTGATAGCTCTGGCATTGCTTATATATTTGTTTTGTGAGTCACACCAAGAGGTGAGCAGAAAAAGGAAACAGAATTTACAAATAAGCATCTAACACAATCTTTCAGCTACTAGACAAACCAAAGATCTTTTTGTTCCTCATACTGTGAAGCTGTCTTTCTCCTTCCAAGTTACTTCTTTGAATATCACTGTGACACATAGTTGGTTACTCCCTGGTATAAACACCTGTCTCCAATCCCCAGGAAAAAATACAACTTTAATGTGACCATTGATTGAACCAAATCTTCCTCTCTCCACAGCGGACATCACTCTGGATCACAGCACAGCTGATCCAGGTCTCATCATATCTGAGGATCTGAAGAGTGTGAGATATGGAGGTGTCCAGGAGGAAGTCCCCAACAGCGCTGGGAGATTTATAGATTTTGCCCGAGTTCTTGCTACTCAATCCTTCAGGTCAATGAGATATTACTGGGAGGTGGAGGTGCCAAATAACACTGCCTGGTGTGTTGGCATCTGTAAGAAATCAAGTGCCTCTAGAGACTTCTTTATGCTTATGACTCTACAGAAGTATGACCGCTACTTTGTTTATGCCATGGCCCAGCACAATCTTTATCCCCAAGTCCATAAAATATACCGCCAGGTCACTGTGCCCAACTTAAAAGTTGGCGTTTTCCTTGATTATGAACATGGAGAGATATCATTTTATCATGTGAAAAATAGATATCTAATTTATACTTTCCCTACCACTTCCTTCTCAGAACAGCTCACACCCTTCTTCTGTCTTTCCAGGAAAGTCCTGACAAATGATTGCTCTCTCACGATCTGTCCCTAACTGAGAGAGATCAAGAAATACATATTTAAAAATCAAATGGACTTCAGGCACTATATTCCCCAATCCATGAGTACTTGTATATGAAAAATAATTGTATCTACATGCCTTCCTACAGATATTTTTTATATTTCATTTTTGTATGTTTTTCTTTGATTCCAATAAATCTAAGCTGTGTCACAGCATTGATTCTTTCATTGTGCTCTCTGTATCCCCAGTGCTTAGCACATTGCTGGGGCTCAAAAAATGCTTGTCAAATTGGATTGTATATTGTCAGTTACTCAGAATTATAGAACGACAGGTATTAAGCTGGGAGGAAATATGAACCTGGGAGAACTCAATGAGTCCCATTCATACCTAGACAAGTGTAGCAGAATGATACAGTTAAAAATTAATAGTTAAAAATTAAGGATTTGAAAATAATTTTATGAGAAAATATATACATGTGTGGACAAAGGGAGACCCAAGAGGGAGGGAGAAATGTAATTGACATCTACCAATTCCAAAGTGGTACTCACAAGAGGTATACATGTTTTTCAACTCTGCAGTAAAAAACAACACAACCACACACTAAGTCTTAAAGAGCTCCTAATCAAATAAAAAAAAAAAGCCATTAATTTAAAATTCAATCTTTATTAACTATGAAGCAGTAATAATTATAATCCACAAGGAGAGGCTGTAGTTAAGATTCAGCGTCAAACAGAGACTAACTAATATAATAAGCCTCAGTCCAGGCTGGTTGTATTTGGGTTTTAGAGTGAAACCTGGAGGGAGGTTGGAACTTCGAGTCCCACCTGGTGGTTCATGATGATATTACACACTGATATTACTTCAGATCTTTATCATGAGAGGCATGTGAGCATAGATCTCACCTTGTTTTTCTTACTGTGCCAATGTAAAGGCCAGGTACACAAGTATAGAGGACATGGCTTCATTCACAGCAAGTCATGTAAGACAAATTTGAATTCTAGTTTTCATTGTTTACTGGACTTAAATTCAAAAGGATTTAGTATTTTCCCAGCATTCCTAGAATTCATTGAAGTGAAAATCTTTTGTGTTGTTGCAGGTATACTATCTACGTGGAGATATATGAGCTAGATGATATGGCAGTTCTATGTTTTTAGAGCTGATTGAATGCTTGAATTCAAATAATAGTAATCAATAAGTTTATTTCCATTTAAAGTTATATTGCTGTGAATTGCCACAGGAGTTTCTCCTTCATTCTTTGTTTTTTAACATTTTATCAAGGAGTTAGTGTTTTCAAATTTGTAGATAACAAACATACTTGAATATTAGCTAGCTATGATTTTTTATGATTTGTTCTACTTACATTCTCAGTGAAAGGTTTCAACAGACTAGAATGATGGACTAAATTGAAAAAGGTAAATTTTTTTCATTTTTTTTTCAGTTATTGTTTTTTTTTTTTATTTTTTGGTCTTTATTAATTTGTTTACTTTTAGTTCACAAGATTCATTTCCACAATTCCTTGAGTTTTGAATTTTCTTCCCCTCCCCCTTCTCCCCCCCACCATGGCGGCTATACATACCATACTATACAATCAAGTATAGTATCTGCAAATACTTTCACATTAGACATTAGTCAGGTTATAAAGAAGGATTGTATCATATGGAATGAACAATGGGAAAGAGAAAACAAAACCAAACAAGAAAAAGAAAGATAGCAGGTAGTTTGCTTCAATCTGGATTCAAACTCAGTTCTTTCTCTGGATGTAGACATCTCTCTCCATTATGAGACTTTTGGGGTTGACTTATAACCCTGAATTGCTGAGAAGAGTCCAGTCTATCAAAGATGGTCATCACACATATGTTGTGTCTGTAATTATGTACAAATTTCTCCTGGCTCTATTCTTCTCACTCAGCATCAGTTCATATAAACCTCTCCAGGTAAATATTAAGTTGCATCTGCTCCTCGTTTTTTATAGAACAATAGTATTCCATTACATGCATATACCACAATTTGTACAGCCATTCCCCAATTGATGGGCACCCCCTTAATTTCCACTTCTTTGCCACCACAAAAAGAGCTGCTATAAATTTTTTTGTACATATGGGTCTTCCATGATCTCTTTGGGATACAACCCTAGAAGTGGTCTTGCTGGGTCAAAAGGTATGGAATTTTTAATAGCCCTTTGGGCATAATTTCAGATTGCTCTCCAGAATGGTTGGATCAGTTCACAACTCCACCAGCAATGCTTTAGTGTTCCAATTTGTCCACATCCTCTCCAGCATTTGTCATTTTCCTGTTTTGTCATCTTAACCAATCTGACTGGTGAGATGTGGTACCAAAAAAGTAAAATTTAATAGGTATTAGATGCTAAGAACAACACTCCAAGATGCCAGCACTTTTGTCTTCTCTGATATAGGCATTCCCTTTAACAATGTAGATCACATAAATGGTCAAAGGATATTAACATGCAGTTTTCAGATGAAGAAATTAATGCTATCTATAGTCATATGGAAAAATACTCTAAATAAGTATTGATTAGAAAAATACAAATTAAAACAACTCTAAGGTACCACACCACACCTACCAGACTGGCTAATATGACAAGAAAGGAAAATGATATATGTTGGAGATGTGGGAAAACTGGAATACTAATGTGTTGTTGGTGGAACTGTGAACTGATCCAACCTTTCTAGAGAGTAATTTGAAACTGCCCAAAGAGTAACCAAACTGATTCAGAAATCTATTAGACCTGTATCGCAAACAGATTATAAAAAGGGGAAAGGAACCTATATGTGCAAAAACATTTATAGCAGCTCTTTTTGTGGTGGTCAAGTATTGGAAATTGAGGGGATGCCCATCAATTGGGGAATGGCTTAACAAGTTGTGGTATATGAGTGTGATGGAATGCTATTGTGCTAAAAGAAATGATGAGCAGATGGATTTCAGAAAAACCCGGAAAGACTTACATAAACTGATGCTGAGTGAAGTGAGTAGAACCAGGAGAACATTGTACACAGTAACAGCAATATTGTGCAATGATCAGCTATGATCAGCTTAGGTGTTCTCAGCAATACAATGATCCAAGACAATTCCAAAAGACTCATGATAGAAAATACTACCACATAGAAAAGAGAGTCAGAATGCAGATCGAAGCATACTATTTTCTCTCTCCTTTTTTCCTTTCTTGTGGTTTTCCTCTTTTGTTCTGATTCTTCTTTCTAAGCATGACTAATGTGGAAATATGTTAACATGATTATACATTCATAACCTACATAAGATTGCTTGCTGTTAGGGCGGCTAGGTGGCGCAGTGAGTAAAGCACCGGCCCTGGAGTCGGGAGGACCCGAGTTCGGTTCCAGCCTCAGACACTTAATATCCACACAAAAAAAGTAGCCATGTAACCTTGGGCAAGTTACTTAATCCCAATTGCCCTCCAAAAAGGCAAAAAAAAAAGAAAAAGAAAAAAGATTGCTTGCTGTCTTGGAGAGGGAAGAGGGAAAGGAGGGAGAGAGAACAAGCTGGATCTCAAAATCTTACAGAAAGGAAAGTTGAAAACACTCTTTACATGTAATTGAAAAAAAAATATTATTAAATGCAAAAAAAATGAGAAAGAAACAAGCTAGTTAGACTGTCAGTGAGGTTTGGTAACAGATTAAATTACATTTAATCAGTTTATTTCATCTTAGGTCTTAACTGTCCCACATAGCTGTTTGATACTTGCAAACATTTCCCCTTGGAAATTGTGGAATAGGCTTCATTTTCAGAGAAGTTCTGAAAGGGATGTTACTCTTAAATTTGATTGCATAATAACCAGATCATGTGGTGAAAACAATTTCAAATCTTACGGATATAACCTTATGTTTGTCTTTCTATCAATGTCCTTAATACAAACATTGTATACAGTACAATAATTTGTCTTTCAACAAATTTTAGATGGATAGATAGATAGATATAGATACATATGTATTTATATATGTATGTGTGTATCTATGGGTATTCTATACCCACAGAGATATTACAAGAAAGTTAAATGAACATGAAACAAAATATTTAGTGGACTTATTGATATGCAAACAATTAATGAATAAATAATAGATAGAGCAAAGTTAGGTCTAAAATGGATAATTTTTATTATGTCAAATTAAAAAGACTTTGTACAAATAAAACAAATATAGTCAAGATCAGAAAGGAAATAGAAAATCAGGGGCAACAATCTATAAACAGATTTTCAGGTAAAAATTTCATATCTCAAAATTATAAAGAATGTTGTCAAATCTATAAGAATATGAGTCATTCCCTAACTGATAAATAATCAGATTATATGAACAGGCAGTTTTCCAACAAATAAATCAAAACTATTCCTAGTCATATGAAAAATGCTCTAAATAATTATTATATACAAATTAAAACAACCTTGGAATATCATTTTACACCTACCAGATGAACTAAAATGATTGAAAGGGGAAGTGACAGATGTTAGAGGGGATATGGAAAAATTAGGACACCAATTCATTATTGGTGGAATTGTGAATTAATCCAATCATTTTGGAGAGCAACCTGGAATTATGCCCAAAGAATTATTAAACTGCCTATATGCTTTGACCCTGCAATACCAGGTTCACTCTCTCTTCTAGAGCCACTAGAGATGACTGGAGATGGCTCAAAATATGCAGGATGACCTTGGTGTTTGTAATGCCTGACCAAGCTCTGATAGCTCCACAGAACCTGACTCTGCCACCTTCCTGACCCATTGAACAAATCATTACCACAGTGTGTGATGACTGAAGTTGATAGACTTAGCCCTTCTCATGAATTCAAGGATCTAAATAGTTCCAAAGGACTCATCATGGAAAATGCCATCCACATCCAGAGAAAAAACTATGGAGTCAAAATGCAGAGTGAAGCAGACTATTTTCTTTTTTTTTTTTCTTTCTTATGGTCTCTCCTATTCATTATATTTTCCTATGAAACATGACTAATATGAAAATGTGTTCAATAGTAATAAATGTGCAGAGCCTACATCAGATCATAGGTCATCTTGGGGAGGGAGAGAGAAGGGGGGAAGAAAATTTAAATGTGTGGAACTGAATGTTGAAAGCAAAAAATGAATAAATAAGCTAATTATATATATAGAAAGCCAGAAATAATGAGTAGGTAGATTTTAGAAAAACCTGGACTTATATAACTGATGTAAAGTGAAGTGAGCAGAACCAGAATAACATTGTACACAGTAACTACGATATCGTACGATGACCAACTATGAATGACTTAGCTGTTCTTAACAATGACCCAAGACAGTTCCAAAGGACTCATGATGAACAGTGCTATTCACATCCAGAGAAAGAACTGGTGGAGTTTGAATGCATATGGAAGCATGCTATGTTTCACTTCATTGGCTTTATGTGTTTTTTTCTTTTGTCCTGTTTCTTCTTTTACAATATGACTAATATGGAAAAAATGTTTTATGTGATTGCACATATACAAACTATATCAAATTGCTTACCATACTAGGGAGAAATGAGGTGAGGGAAGAAGGAAGTTAATAACTCAAAAATTTTTAAAATAAATCCTAAAAATTGTCTTTACATGTAATTGAGGAAAAATACTATTAAAAAAATCAAAGTTCACTAAGAGGAATTAAAAGACATTATGCCTTTTGAGGTGTAATGTAATGCCAAAAGAAGGCAACTTCCCAGGTTCAAAATACCAGCATAGGTGCTCTCTATTTTATTTAGTGACAAACCAAGAACAGAGAAGATCAAAACATGACATCATTCCAAATACAGCATTTACTAAGTGTGATTAAATAATCTCCAAGTACTACCCCACCCCAGGACTTTCCAATCATTCAATCAATTACAAAGTCTCTGTTCTAAATACTTCTCCACCCCTAGGCTATACCTTAATTAAGTCCACCACAAAGCCCCTCTTCTCAAATGGAGATTAGTTTCCAAACATAAGTAAAATACATTCATTTGCTCAACCATAGAACACAAAAAGGTCAAAAGTTCCCCACCCCTGGATCACAATTGAATCTACCCCAGAGTTACATCAAGTTTAAACACAGCACTTAATACCCAAATGGAGGTCTTTTCTTCATCTTGACACGAGGCAAGTTCTCAGCAATCTTAGTTCCTGGGGAGACAAGGCTTAGCAAGGCCATAAGATACATTGCCAGTCCCTTCATGAATTTATCCTCTGTCTGTAGAACAGTCCTAGAACCCCTGAACACATTAGCAAGGCCCTCTCCCAGGATTTCTGTAAACATCCAACAAGAAAATCCTTCTTTAGGGCTTCCGAACCAACAGAAAGGTTCCCAGACCCCTGCAACAACAGCACTGTCCTTCACCAGTGGACAGTATTCACTCTGTCTGCAGGACAGTCTCCAGACCCCTGCAACAACAGTACTGTCCCTCACCAGTGGACAGTATTCACTCTCTGTCTGCAGGACAGTCTCAGGGCTTCTTAACCAAATGCCAGGTTCCAGGACTTCTTCAACAAAAGGACTGTCTTTCACCAGTGGACAAATCTGGCAAAACAACATCAAAACAGACAGACAAAGTACCAGCAAAACAGCCATGTCTCCTCAGTCCTTGGCAGCTCAGGGGGCAGGTCTCAAAAGTCCAGGGCAATTCAAAGCGGCCACCAGCAATTCTCTTAGTCTCTCTCTCTCCACGAGGTGCTGCTACCAAAAAAGATCTTCCGCCTCTCTCTAGTGTCTCTCCAAATCTACGTCACCAGCTCCTCCCAATTCAGGTCTTTCTTTTCACATCAACAAGCCCATCCCACAGGTGGGATTAACAAACTCTGGGTTTTAATACAATCAATTTGAAAACCAAGCCCAATACAGGGGAATCTCCACATTCCATTACTATCACATGAGGTTCTTAAATAATAAATGAAATTGAAAGTGGTTTACTTGACAAAAGTTTTAAAATGAATTTCATTCGCATAAGAAAATTATGCTATTTTCTGGTGAAAGATTCAGGGGAATAAAGGAAATGAGTTCTGAAGATGAATTGGGATATGATTTAGAAATAAAGAGGTGAGGGAAGGAGAAAGTTAAGACAAGTGAAGTGTTAAATCACTATGTAGAGAAAGAGGAGCTATTCTGCGGCCTGAAGGGCTTAGAGCAGAGTCTGAAGGATAAAAGGGAAAGAAAAATGGAGGAAGTTGAACACCTTAGGCCACAGTGTAGACATGGGGTTCATTTACAGGATAATGAAAAAATACATAAAAGTGCTCTTAGAAGCAGAAATTTTTTTTAAACTGAAAAAATCTACATTTGCTAACAGCAAGTATATAGACTAATGATTTTTTTTTTCACATAAGCTAGGAAAATATAATATCCTCAACTTTATCAGTTGTCCAAATGTCCACTGTGGGTCAAAAGAAAAGCCTAGGATTTAGCATAGAAAGGAGATATTGGAAGCAGAGAAAACAATTTGAGTTGATACATGAAAATCGGTTTCTGGGGTAAGGGAGTAATAGAGATTGTGACAAAACAAAACAAGACCAAAAAAAATCTGCAGGGTATTTAGTCATTCCACATAGTTAACAGTGAATTAGTAATTTGGACAAAGACAGAGGAAAATTTTTTCACAGTTCTCTAGCACATTAAAACATCAGATCCAAAGCATTAAGCCCCCAACTATGTGTTCATTAAAGTTGGTTCCTTGCAACAGTTCTCTGAAGTAGGCAGGACAGTGATATCATCCCCATATTCAAACCAAGCAGTTGGTTCAACTCTAATGTATTGTCTACTATGCACAAGGCCAGGCCATGATGAGGATAGAAACTAATGTCTCTGCCTTTGTTAAGTGAAAAAGCACTTAACAAATCCAGACCCAAGATTTAGCCAAGACTATATTCAATTTGTGCCTTGAAGGTTGAAGTCTCTCTTAGTTCCATATGCAGGTTTCCATTTGCTACACAAGGCTGACTCAAGGAGTTGGCACACTTCCAATGGAAGCCAGTAGAAATGCTGTATGAAGAGATTACTAATAATATCTAATAATAGTGAACATACATGCAGTGCTTTAAAGGGCTACAAAATACTTTAGATAATCGATCTCATTTGATTTTTCAATCAACCCTGGGGCAGCTAGGAGGTACAGTGAATAGAGCACCTTTCCTAGAGTCAGGAGGACCTGAGTTCAAATCAAGCCTCAAACACTTAGCACTTACTAGCTGTGTGACCTTGGGCAAAACACAATCCCAATTGCCCTGCCCTCCCCCTCCAAAAAAGCAAAACCAAAAATCAAATCAACCCTGTAAAGTAGGTGTTTTGCCCATTCTAAAGATGAGCAGAATATGGCAGACAAAAGTTAAATGACTTGCCCAGAATCACACAGCTAATGAATATCTGAGGGCAGATCTAAACTTACATCTTTCAGAATCCAAGCCTAAGGTCTTACCCAAAAGGCCACCTAGTGGTCTAAATAGTATGACTTCCACCACCTGACTACCCTGAGGACCAAAATAAAAAAGATCCTAGACTGTGAAATTTGGGATGAATTTTCAGTAAATGTGTATACCTACCTGGCTTCTCCATGAGTTGACTTCTCTTTGTCATGCATTTTTTATATAAAATTTTGAGTTCCAAATTTTCTCTCTCCTCCCTATCCTTCCACCTCCCTAAGATGGTAAGCAATTTGATATAAATTATATACATGCAATCTTGCAAACTATAACAGTTGAGTTTCAAGCAATGATTATAGTCAAGTGATTTGTACATTGAACACAATGTTTCACTGCTAATTGTAATGCTTTGGTAAACTGATCTTTGTACAATATCAGTAATTCAGAGCACCTGAAATTTATCCACTGAACCTTTGAAAAAGCTCAGTTATGCCAGGTTAAGACCACCGCTCTAGATTTCTAATCCTATGACTGGTCGACCAAATATGAAAGCAATAGACATGAGTATTTTACAAGACATGAAGTTTATTCAATACAAATAGATTCAAAAGCATCCACAACCACCTCAGCTTGTGTACATGGGCTCATGCTGCCCTCCTAATGAGTGCAAAGGGACTCCATAGATGATTTATCCCTCTAAATATCATTCCCGAAACTGGTGCTAGTTCATGCAAATTCTTCCTCCTCCAAAATTACATGCAGATAGAAAGTCTTCGGCATGAACGCTTTTTGCATGATGGTCTCAGCTTCAACATTCCCAGTTATGTAAGCTATGTATGTCTCACCTGAGAAGTCGGAGAAAATCCTAATTACCCTATTTTTCTCCTCAGACAAGTCATAGTAATCATAGCTCTCACATAGTTTATGTCCTAAAGAGAGGAAAAGATATCAAAAGAAAGAGATTTAAATGTCCTGAGTGAAAGGGAGGCCTTACTTGGGCCCTATTCTGACTTTTCCCTGTTCCCCAGGAAATTTGGTGTATTCAGAAGAAGAATAGCCTGTACATAGATATGTTATGTTTAGGAAAAGGGATAGCACTCCTACTGAGAACCAGAGTTCTCGCTTTTAAGCATTTCTTTTATTCTAATAGTCCTTCATATTTTGTATCTGCTCACAAAATGCCCCATTGCCTTTTTAGCATACAATTGCTTCCTAGTCTTTGTAATAGAAATTTCCTGGGAAATTTCCTTTCCTAGGAAAATAATAAAAACCTAGCTTCCTGTTAATTAAACCATCATAGGACTAAACACTGTTGGTTAATTAAGATAATAGTATAATTAGCAAATGGTATAGTATTCAAGTTGTCTAAATGTCTCAAAGTAAATTGGACAAGCAAGCTCCTTAAACCCTTTGGGTAATCATGGGGAGAAGGAAGAAAGATTGGGAGAACATTCTGTCCATATTTGTTTATTCCTTGACTGGAGCAATGAGTCCTTAAGGAGCAGATAGGTGCTCCTCAAACACCTGAAAACTTCTTAAAACAGATTTTTCTGAGAAATTAATCCCTAAGGTTTTCAGTGTCTTAGTATCAAACAAAGCTTAATCTGTTCCCCTCAACCCCAGCAAATGCACAGAAAGCAACCTGGATGGGAGAGGAACCATTTCTACAGCTGTGCCACTCTCAGGCTCCTTCCTTTTGATTTCATTTCCAAAAGACATAACAGGATCACAGATCTGGAAGGGATCTCATAGAAGGCATTTAGTACAACACCCTTTCCCCCCACCACATCAAGGCAGAGCCGAGGGGACTTGGCCCCAAATGGAAATAACCTTTCTAAAGGCTCACAGAAGATGTCAGGAAAAGCAAAATGGTTCATAATCCCAATCCAGTCACCTCTCCCCTTGGACTACGACAAGCTCCAGTGCCTAGCCCTTCTTTATCTTATATATTTTAGGAAGGAGGCACATAATGCCTTCTTACTAAGATCATCTTCTGCCTGGACTTCTAAGAAATCTGTCTTCTGAGTCATATTTCCTGCTTTTTCCACCCTTCATGGGTGAGTGAAGAACTCCTTATAAAGACCTTTCTATGTGCCAAGCCCCATCCATGCTCAGATCCATTAGTGCCTCCAACTCACCACAGAAGCAAAACTCTGCATGTTCCTACAGTGTCTGGCTTCAAGCACAGCTGCCTGCAATGAAGTCCAGGACTGGCCAAGGAGGCTTAACTAATGTAGTGCTGCCAGGAAAACACCAACAGGAGTGAATCTCATTGAGTTTGCTTTTCCCTCTCACTTGTCTTCTTCCTTGCTGCTGTTCCCAACACCCTACCCTAGACCACAAACCTTATTACATCTTTAGGCATATTCCAGGCAAATGGACCTATCTATACTAGGAGTCATTCCTAAGTTAAGGACACAAAGGTATCAGAGCCTGGAGAGCAGAGATGAGAACACAACTGCACAGGACAGTTGGTTTGTCTCTAAGGACTCTTGGGAGAAAAGCCCAAAAGAATATTCTTGGCCAAAGAGTTGACACTTACTTTGAAAAACTTTTAAAAATTCGGTAACAGCAGTAACATAAGAAATATCCAGGCTCAGGATGAAAGGTTCCAAATTCGGCTGTACTAAACTCCTATAGAAAAGAGAAACCATTTGTAGTGAACAAACTGTGACCTTCATGGTAGTGAATGTACCTGTAGCTCTTTGGAGCAAACACACAAGCTCTTCCTCCCCCAATCCCTTGCCATCAAATCCCAGTCTAAGTTAGGTAATTACCTGCCAGAAACCTACCTTTCCAAGGTTTCTGCCACATCCTAGGGAAAAAAAGAAAGAACAGGCTTAGTATAGTTCTACTAAATATTTGCATGACACCAGTCTCTAAAAGTCATAACTTCCCAGTCCCCAGAAGGGACCTTCACTGCCCTTTTCTCTAATTTTCCTGATTTCACCAAACCTGGACTTGGAAAAGTTGGCTCCTGGACAAAGACTTTCTTCCCATGCTAGGAGGTACTTGGGCAGTTCTGCTGCTGTTCTAGCAGAAATATGGTCAAGTAAGAGGTCTTTAGGTCACCACATATTTATTCCATTTTGTGATGAGGCTTATTCATTTATTCCTTATCACCGGAGAAAAACAAAGGAAAAAATATGGGCAATAATAAAAGGCTCCACAGGAATGCATGGGGTTCTTTGGAGTCATCTCCACAACACCATGGAAACCATGAATGCTTCCAGGGCCTTCATTCCTTCAGCTGTTGCCTACATCTATGATAGATCCAAGCTAGAGGCACAGGGTTCCTATGCATCTGCTCTCTGGATGACTGGGCCACAGCATCAGGGCACAGGGCCTTCCTGCTGCTTCAGGCTAAAGTGTCTATAGGTAGACATCTCTTCTCTCAGCAGTGACACCCCCTCCTCTTTTTCCCAGGAAAAACAAGGCACATACACCAAGAGACAAGAGAAGATCTCAAAAGAAATCCTGGGAAAGGGCAGCCAAAGAAGATAACCTCGATTTCCTATCTCCATAAACTGATGAGTTCACACTAGTCTCACCTGTAGCATTTCTACATCTGGCTTCTGCATCTTTTCCTCCAGCCCAGTGATTATGCCTGTTAGGGATCTGCTTTGGCTGCACATCATGGCCTTCCACTCCTTCTTTGTCTCGATGATTTGATGTTCCTGTATAGCTTCCATCTCCTTCAGCTTCTGATAGAGTTCATACAACTTCTCGTTCCCTTTCCCCACGATGAATTTCTCCTTTTTTGATTTCTCCTTCTTCCTTGTCAGATATCCCCATATTTGCTCACATTGATTCTGTAATATTGTTCTCTTTGTCATTTTCTGGTTCTGCAGAGAAAGACAGTAGAGACTTTGGGAAACATCATGGTCACCCCAAACTTACCCTGCTCTGCCTGTCAAGAACCCAGGATCCAACTCCTAGCTAGCTATCTGACCTTGCAGAAGTTACTTAACTTCTCTGGCTTCACTCTTCTCCCATAAAATCAGAGCATTTGTATGTATAGATGACACCTAAGAGCTTTTTGACCTCTAACTTGTCATCTTTATGCAACACAAGCTAATTTTGTATGATCCGCTAAAGATATGCTGTCTGTTTTTGCCTATCCTTGTGTAATTACGGTACTTTTGATCTCTTCCAAGGAGACTGCACAGCTGATAGTTTTGACAGCAGATGGGTCACACAAAACAAACAATATTCTTTGATTCTCAAGAGAGTGGTGCTTCCTAACCCTACATGGGTGCTGAAACCATTTTCCTTGATGTAACCAATCATGTTGCTCCCACTGCCTATAGTGCTATCTACCCTGTAATCAATCCCATAGACTTCACCACCTACCCAGAGCTGTACTTCCCAAAATTAT
This sequence comes from Petaurus breviceps papuanus, assembly GCF_028583685.1. Classification (NCBI taxonomy): domain Eukaryota; kingdom Metazoa; phylum Chordata; class Mammalia; order Diprotodontia; family Petauridae; genus Petaurus; species Petaurus breviceps. Next base: position 23,898,369 of record NW_027187352.1, read on the forward strand.
ACAAGGGCTAGTAAGCCCTATCTCAGGATCTTTGAGTCTTAGACTCAAATTTATTGGTTACTGTCAGCCTAATAAATTAATAATGATCAGATCATTGTTTCTCATTTTACCTCATTTTTCAAAGGTAACATATGTTAATCACCCTACCCCCCCCCACCCCATACTCCACTTCTCTGCTTTGGAGGATAGAGGGGACTGAAGCTGTGGACCACAGATCATAGAACTGAAACAAGAAAGCAGAGACAGAGGTCAGCTTCATTTGGAGACAGCTTAACCCCCAACATAGAATTTTAGGTGTAGATAATTGGTTTGATTCCGATTTTCTACTCTCAGTGCCATGAATGAAGACTAGTGATTCATCACATGCCAATGATGGCCACTAATGTCTTGAAAACCTTTGGAGATCTGGAATATGCACAGGAGTATGGCTGGAGACAGCCGGGACACTTACAGCCTGTACCACAGCCCACGCAAGGGGTTGCTCCTCCTCTCTGAGTAGAAGCTCCTGAACTTTGTCCATGTTTCCATGCAAGAATTCCAGAAGAGCCTGGATCTTCCTCTGTAAGAGAAACATGAATAAACACTATTAGGAAGTTTGTTGTTGTTGTTGTTTTTCCCTAGGCCTGTACCCCAGGAAATACTAGACACTGAGAAACTCAAGAGCCCTGATAAGCCAGTACAGTTTGACTGATTTTAGGGGAGAGTCACAGCAGGAAGGAGAGAGACTGCTTGAACTCTTATGGGTAGCTAAGTAAGGTAAGCTAACCTCCAAGGGATAGACTAATGTAGGAACAATTAAATTGAGCATGCAGAAGTCACTAATAATGAAACACTTTAAGAAACCTAGAGATTTCCCTGCATAACTTACCCTATAGCGAAAAGCAGCCACTGCAATGGGCCAGTGAAGGTGGAATTCATGACCCTCTGATTTAGAGCAGGTCACACACAGTAGGGTCTCCTCATTCTCACAGTATACCTTCTGGTCTTCCCGGTGCAGCTCACACATACCTTCTCTTTCAGGGTGCATGACAATGTCAGCCTGAAGAGTTCTCAGCTGGGAGAATTCCCAGCATGTAGGGCAACATAAAGGTGGAGAGGTTTTTCTCCTGAGACAAGGTATGCAAATAGTATGTCCACATTCAGCTGTGATTAGTTTTATGACTTCATCCAAACAGATAAAACAAAGATCACCAGCATATAGCTCATCAGCCATGACCCTGAGGAAACATAATGATACAAGGTAAGGGTATTTCTCCCACTTCTCCATTTTTTTTTTTAGTTCAAAACAATCATATTTCATGAAACAGCATAAGAAGCAAAGTAATTATTGATGACTTCCCCCATAAGTATGGAGCAAAGGATCCCGCAGATATAGACTCCTTCAATAGGAAGAGTTGGAACAAAGCTGGGACACTTTTTTTTTTGCTTTTTAGAGGGGGGAAGGTAGGGCAATTGGGGTTGTGACTTGCCCAAGGTCACATGTCTTGTTTTTTGTTAAGCGTCTGCAGCTGGATTTCTGGTCTTCAGGTATTCAGGTCTTCCTGATTCCAAGGCTGGCGCTCTATTCACTGTGCCACCTAGCTGCCCCAAAGTTAGGACACTTTGTGATAATATCTGGCATTGTTATAAAGCTTCAAGGTGCTTTTCATACATTATCCTCTTTCCTCCACAAAACCCTCATGAAGTAGATGTTATTATCTGTATCACTGATGGGAAAATTGAAATGAGAGATTAAGTGGCTTGCTCAGAGTAACACAGTTAAAATCTGAGGTAGGATTCAAACTCAGGCCCTCCTATTCCCAAGGCTTGCAATGTACCAGCTTTCAATCAATCAGTCAACATTTATTAGGTGTCTATTCGCCAGACACTATGAAAGGAAATTTCAAGAATTATCACATTTGATTCTCACTACAATCCCAAGAGTTAGGTTATTTCCCAAATTTTACTATTGAGGAAACTGAGGCAAGCAGAGGTTAAATTATTTGCCCAGAGTTAAACAGCTAAGTGTCTGAGGCTGGATTTGAACTCAGGCCTTCCTAATTCCATGCCCAGTACTCTACTCATTGTGCCCCATATCTAGTAAGAGCAACAAAAACAATTAAATTAGTAACAGCTAAGTAAATAGGTCAAAATAAGCAATTTTGAGTCAGTGCCTCTGCTCACATCCTAGTTCTGCCAGTTTTAATCTGTCTGAAGTTGGCCACATCACTAACAACAACCTATTAATCTCTTCTGGTCTCCATTTCCCCTTCTTTAAAATGAGATGATGGGACTAGACTAAAACACTAAGCTTTCTATCCCTCTCTAACTCCTATGTCTTCAATAACAAAAGGACAGTCCTCAGAAGGATGCCTTCTTTTGATACCTTTCCAAGCTTCTGACCCTTAAAAATCCAGCTTTTGGGAAGCATCTTAGCCCAGAGCAAGCACATAACACCTAAGTAAGTAGGGGTTTGGCATATTTGCATATTTATATTTATAATTCCCCAGGCACTTTCCTACCCATGTAATATGGATGGAAGACCCTGGATGGATGAATGAGTCATCACCTCCATCACCATCACCTCTTGTGATTTGTACCTCCTTATTCTCACTTACCCTTTGGCACTGGTCACATCTCAATCAGTCAATCAATCAAGTACCATTTCTTAAGAGATTACTTAGCTTTAAGGTTTGAACACTGGGAGATAAAGTACAAGACAGAAAGGAAATTCCAACCCTCAAAGGAGCTCATATTCTAAGAAGAGAGATGACCAATAAACCAACATGTATTTACAAAATATTGTTAAGAGTACTTAGAAAGTAATTAGCATCTCTGTTCCCCATTCCCTCCCATCAGACCTTCACTTATAATAATGCCCCAACTACTAAAACAACAATACACAAAAGTCAACCGATACACAAAGCAAACATGTCTTTAAAAGAGACAGAGCTACATTTTTTTAAACTTTACTTTGGGGCCAGGTTAGTCATTTCCATTACAATTTTGTTTCATCCTTCACATGTAGGCTTTGTTTATACTGGTTTTCCCAGTTGTGTGGATTTTGTTCTGCATTAGAACTTAAGCCTTCCTTGTTTCTCTGATATAACAACACTGTTCCATTCTATTCAATTGCCAGTTTATTAAACAATACCCAGTCTACTGGAATCTACTTTGTTTGAAATTCCTTACTACCAGGAAAAAGAGTTGTGAGAAATGTTGCATTGCTTTTTCCTTCTTTAACCTCCATAGGATATGGACCTAGGAGTGAGATCTCTGGGTCAATATATATGGAAGCTGAACACCTCAGCCCCAATTTTGAGGATAATTACAAATTATTGTGCAGCATGAGTGGCCCAACCCATTGCTCCTCCAGGAGTGCTTGTCTTTTTCCAGCCCCTTCAGCATCATCTATTTCCATCTCTTCTTATCTTTGCCAATTTTAGGGGGTGAGGTGATACCTGTGAAATTTTCTTACCATCAGTGGCTTGGAGTGTTCTATCACATAGCAGTTTCCTTTAGGAACATTTGCAAAATTCATAAAGGGAGGAATTTAGGATAACTAGATGGAGGTAGGAAGTTATTAATCTTCTCTGCCTCCTCTTCCTTTTTGCTCAGTCAAATTTATTTCTCCTTTTGGCCTGTGTTGTTACTGCTGAACCCATCACCATGCATTCTATCCCCTTTTTCCCTTTTGCTGGCTTCAGGAGAACTAATTCCCAGGGTTTTGTTTATGTTTTTTTAATTCATTACAAAGGAACATAGCCCTCCACCTCTATGCATTCCATGGTTCAGAGTCAAGTCCTCAACCTGCCTGACAACTTACCCTTTGTGTCTTCAGAGAAGTGTTCTTCAGACTCAGGGTTCTGCCTTTTTCTCTGCTTGTAGCAAACACAGAGAATCTCAGAGCCCTTATTCTGGCCTCTTTATATATCCCAGGGACCCTAAAGCCCCTCCTTCCTTCAAGCTGTGAATTCCTGGTTATTACCTGGGGCTTGTTCACACCTTGGTAACTGCTCCCTAGTAGAGCTGAGAACCAACAGACCCTGGACCTAGGAGGAAGAGTTCACACCTCTCACCTGCCCTATCACCTTCCTTCTCAAAAAGTTTAAAATGGAATTTTCATTTCTTTTATGAAAGTTTTCTTATCAGGAAAACTGATGCTCCCCATTTTCTGAGAGGGAGATGGGGTACGTGTACCAAATGAAAAGGAATATTTTCCCTGATGGCTTCTCTAAAACACTTTCTGTATGAGGATTCTTTTGAAAAAATATTGCTTATTGGCATCTTTTATTTTTGTATCACCTTCATTTGTGAGTCTATTTCATGTTTTCCTCTAACTGGCAAGTCATTCTTGATGGGGGGGGGGGGAAGGGGGAGGGAGAGACAGAGACAGAGAATAGTCCTAAAAGAACTAACCAAACTCCAACCCATATAGCCAATATTTCATGCCAATTGTACATGACATCTTCAAAGAAAGGAGAGGAGCATGTCCTCACCTCTTCTTTAGGACCAAAGTTGATCATTACAATTGTATTGCCTTCCATTTATCTTCTGTGGGTCTTTTTAGTTACATGGTTGTCTTTATACATTGTTTTTCTGGTTTTATTTTTACATTTGACATCAGCTCGTATAAATTTCTTGTGTTTTTATGAATTTCTTGTATCCAGTGGCAAGTAAGTAACCTAGTGAATAGAGTGCTGTAGCCAGGACGACCTGAGTCCAAATCCAGTCTCAGCCACTTACTAACTTTGTGAACCTGGGCAAGTCATTTAAGCTCTGACTGTCTCAGTTTTCTCAACTACAAAAAGAGTACCATAGCACTCACCTTGCAGGGTTTTTATGGTGATCATATGAGATAATATTTGTAAAGTCTTTACTACCATATCTGGCACATAGTAGGAGCTTATAAATGTATATATCCTCTTTTTCAGACACTGTCAACCATGTGAAACCTATCCCTCAAAAATGCAGAGCAGTCTTAGCTGGGTTGAAAGCAGAAACATTTTAGTAAGAGGAAAATCAGACACTAGTTCTGAGGCCCTCAATACAAGGTACAAAGAAGCCCATAGCCCAGGAAAAGCAGGAGAGATTTATACTTGAAAAGGACAAAGGGGAGGTTCAGGGAAGGTTTGGGGAAAAGAAAGGACAATCTTTCCCAGGAACAGGTGGACATAGAAGCAGGATGTTGAGAGAAAGGATTATTAATAATGAATGATTTGGGGAGATGCAGAGTTCTCTCATTAATTGTTAACCAATCACAGCTGATTCTCACCCTGAGGAACCACCTACTGTTCTAAGGGTATATAATCTGTGAGATTATATACTGCTGCCACTATTGTCTTTCTTCTAAGATAGACATACAAATCATCATCTTTTTATTAATAAATGTGATGGAATTATTAGTAAAATAATTAAATTACCCAGAAATTACATCTCAGGAGCCTTCCTAATCACCACAGTTGTGGCAACCATGAAAGGACCAGAATCCTGTACTCTAGATTCTTAAAAAACTCCCCTATATTTGGCCCATGTGGAGAGTTCTGCACAAGGAGAATCCTTTGTTAGAACTCTGGCTATGATCTGACTCGCCCTTTTGCCAGTAATTAAATTGTACCTGGGCAAGATTATATGTTTTGTGTTTACCTATTTACCTGTTTTTAAAGCTTTGGCTCTCTAATTTTCACTCTCACCAGGATGGGATACTCTTGAACAGACTTACAGGGGCAAAGTTTACACACAAATGAGGGCTACAAAAAGAAGTCCTATTTTTAATTTTAGTTTTTGGGGTGGTTAGGGGTGATTCAGCAGAGATGTGGGGAGAGCTACCTGAGAAAATATGGGGTCCACTTTGGGATCAGAAGCCTGACCATTCCAGCACTCATTCATTTCACAGAGTTAATAATGGCCCAAAATTTCTTACAGGTAAATGTTTTATTAAGAGCACCAAGTAAGAGGGCTTGATGAAACAGGCAAGCTGTGAGAGTAACTACTCTTGTAGAAACTACAAATCTTGGGGAGTAAATTAGGATTGGGAAGCACTCTTAGGGTTTTGAGGCAGACATGTGTTGAAGGAATTAGGCTAAATGTAATATTGTGTGTGGTGAAAAAAATAATCTGCTCTGAGCAGAATCAGGAGGCAGAAAGGTAAGTATAAAAGCAGGTAGAAAGCTGTCCCAAGCAAGTACTTTATACTCAACTTTGATTTCTGTATGTTTATGTCTGTGTCTTATCTTTAGGATATGGCTTGTAAGTGCTAGGTGGAGTGAACTGAAAAAGCCAGGTGAGACTCAGGAGTTTACAGTTTTGGAGGTGGAATCAGAGAAGGGATCTCTCCCTTAGTAAAAATGCCAAGTTTCCCCCCTCCGCACATTTTGGATGAAGCTATGGCAGCAGCTTAAAAGTCCAAACCAAGTGGGCCTTGGTAATAAGGGCTGAGACAAAGCTGTTAAGAAGGAAAAGTGATTTTTTTTTGTTATTCCAAAGTTAGATGAATTCAGGTTTAATTGGATCCCAAAGCTAAAATTTGTAGATTTTATTTAAATTAAATCTAGGCCACTGTCTTTGCTCTACCCCTAATATAATTGACACAAGGGCAATGTGTTTAAAACTCAAAGAAAAAAATTTATTTTTTTTTTTATGACACTTTGATCAACGCTTTTCTTTCATAGCCTTAAAGACAATCACTTCAGGATTTCAGCAATTTGTTTAAAATATATATTAAAGACTTCAGTGCCAAGATGGTGGAGAGAGAAAGAAACCCTCCAAAAAACTAGAAAACAGCCTCAGAATGGATGTAGGAGAAGAGAAGCAACTTATTAGCATGGCAGGAAATGTCTGTCTCACTGAGGTGGGAGGGAAGCAAAGTCCAAGGGCAGCACTGGCAGAAGCTGCTGCAGCAGCAGAGTCTCATAGCAGGGGGCCTACAGCAAGGCTTCAAGCCTGGGGTAATCCAGCTGAGAGGCCCCTACCCTCCCAGAAGTTAGCAGCCCCCTAGGCAATTAAGCAATCTATGCAACTGAGTAAGGCCCCACCCACAGCACCAGCCACCAAATAAGAGAGATCAATGAAAAATTAGAAAAAAAATATAAGAGGAATCCAAGAAAATTAGGAAAAAAGAGAGTCAACCAGCTGGAAATAGAGAATCAAAAATTTAAGGAAGAAAATAATTCATGAAAACTAGAATTGGGCAAAAGAAGCTAATGACATTCTAAGACAACAAGAAATCATAAAACAAAATCACAAGAATGAAAAATAGAAGAAAAAGTAAGACATCTCTTCTAAAACACAACTGATCTGGAGAACAAATTGAGGAGAAATAATATAATAATAGTCAGTCTACCTGAAAATTACTATTAAAAAAAGCATCTGATGCAGTATTACAAGAAATTACCATGGAAAACTGCCCTGAAGTTCTAGAACAAAAAAGCAAAGTAGAAATAGAAAAAATTCACTGACCATCACCTGAAAGAGATCCCAGGAGGAAAATTTACAGGACTATCATAGCCAAGTTCAAAATTCCCACGTTAAGCAGCAAATATTGAAAGCAACAACACCTTAAATATCATAGAACTACAATAAGGATTACAAAAGACCTAGCAGCTACTACACTGAAAGACCATAGATCTTAGAATACTATATTCCACAGAGCAAAGGAGCTGGGGTTATGACCAAGGATAAATTACACAGTTAATCAAAGTATACGAATTTCTTTTTTGGGGGGGGGGGGGGATGGCAATTTAACAAACAAAAAGATTTAAAAAAAAAACCCAGAAGTTAAGGGAAAATTCTAATATGACATCCAGGAGAAATACAAAGTAAAGATTAAAGACCAATAATGAGGGACTCAAGAAGGTTAAATTGTTTACTTTGTATATGTGAAATTACTCCTATGATTGTCAAAGAAAGTCTTGGGCTGAGCTGAATATGAGGAGGTGATTCTAAAATAATGAAACTGTGTAGGAGAGATGAAAAGGAGTAGTTGTCTCCTGCAAATGAGGCATAAAAGGAAAAATTGATACAGAAGAAGGGAGTGGTGGGGAGGACAGGGAGTGCTAGAACCTTACTCTCATCGGGAATGGGTTAAACAGGAAACAACATATATATCTAGAAGGGTATAAAAGCCTTCTCAATTCAGAAAGAAATGAGAGGATAGGGTGGAAGAAGGGGATGGGGGGGGGGGGTGAATAGGTGAAGGAACAGGAGGGCAAGGTATCAGGAAGAAGTAAAGCAGAGGAGTGAGGAGGGACAGGTCAAATAAGGTGAGAAGGGCAGTGAAGAAAAATAAGAAGGAAAATACATAACAAATAATTGTAGCTTAGAATTTGAATGGGATGAATTTACCCACAAAACAGAAACAGAGCAGACTAAAAATTTGAATTCAACAATATATTGCTTTCAGTAAATATTATAAAAAATGAGATATACACACAAAGATAAAATAAAAGCCAGGAGAAGAATTTGTCACGTAAAAAAGCAGGGCTAATAATTATGATCTCAAACAAAAGTAAAGTTAAAATGGATTTAATCAAATGTGAAAAATAGAAAAACTACACTGTGTCAGCAACATTATTCAATATTGTTTTAGACTATTTAAAATATCTAGACCAGTCCTGCACAACCTGAGGCTCTATGGCTTGGGCACCCTGCAAAAAATGTAGAGGATGTTTTCCTTTACATTTTTCATGAGTCTCCCAAAATCCTTTGGTGAACTGTAGGTTATTCAAGCCTGAACTAGCCAGTATAAAATATCTGACCGTATACCTGCCAAAACAGACACAGGAACTATATGAACATAAACCTAAAATACATTTTTATATAAATAAGTGAAGTACTACCCATGTTTCCCCGATAATAAGACCTATCCCAAAAATAAGCCCTCCCCTTACTGTGTAAGATTCCTCTAAAATAAGCCCTCCCCCGAAAATAAGCCCTATTGAGATTGCTACTGTAGTGAAGATGATCCCCTGCGCTACACGCTACATTACGGTACCCTCTGTATGCACCGTCCCCCCCCCCCCCCGAAACGCACGCAGCGCTCCGAGCTGCATCCAATCAGAGCTGCAGCAGTGAGCGCGTCATCCTGTTCTTCCCCAGTGAATTGCTTGCTGGCGCTATTGAGAGCAGTGCCGTGGAGGAGAGCTGAGGCAGGACAACATAAAAACCCAGTATGTAAGCGGGAGTGAGGGGGCATGATGGAGGATAAAAAGGGCATGATGGAGGAAAAAAGAAGAACTCAGGGGGCATGATGGAGTGAAAAGAAGGAATGATGGTCATAATTTTATTATTCTGTCTGTTTTGACCCCCAGACATGAGTACAAAAAGGAAGAGCTACGGTATACTGTTGAGCATAAGAAAGCAATTGTAGAGGAGTCACATGGCAAGAATCTTGCAGTTTTCTGTAAAGAAAAACTTTTGGATCTTTGAATGGTCAGAAAATGGAGAGCAGATTATAATAACCTCAATCAACAGGTGGATGAGGGAAAAGGGAAAAAGCGCAGGTCTGGATCAGGTCGGCAGCCCTTATATCCTGACTTGGAGATCCTCATTGGTGAATGGATTGCTGACAGGAGAGCAAAGGCCTTGGTTGTGCGCAGGGCTGATATTCAAGCATTTGCCCTTTCAATGGCACCAGAGTTTGAAATGGTCTCAGAGGGATTCAAAGCATCACAACACTGGTTGGACGGTTTCCTTCAACAGTATGAACTGTCCCTAAGAAGATCAACAGCACTGTTTAAGCTGGAAGATGCTGAAGTTATTAAATGTGCACTTGCATTCAAGTCCTTTATTGATAGGATCGACATTTCCAAGTGCCAAACCTGCAATATGATTGCTATAGATGAAACTGCAGTGTTTATGGGACAAGGATCTCAAACAACAATTCATCACAGGGGTGCAAAGTCAACCTATATTCCCACCACTGGCTATGAAAGTGCACGGGTCACCTGTGTTTTGGCAATTCATTTGGATGGAAAGAAAGCCACACCTCTAATCATCAGTAAGGGCAAGAAAGATAAGATTGAATGTGTATCTGGCATTTACGTTCTTGAAACCGCAAAAGCCTGGTATACACAAGCCGTTATAAGAAAGTGGGTTGATTTAATGCTGCCACTTGTTATGCGAGGTAACCAAAGAGGTCTGATAGTCTGGGATTCAGCCAGCACTCACAGGCTAAAGAAATGAAGAATTTCCTTGCAGAGAAAAGAATAGATCAAGTAATGATTCCTGCAGGAATGACTGCCTATCTCCAGACCCTTGATATTGCAATAAACAAGCCATTCAAAGATCATTTGCGCATGGAAGTCAATGACTACATTGAAAATAGAATGGAAAGAAATCAGCATGGAAACTTTGTGAAGCCCTCTCTGCAAGAAGTCGTGACTTGGGTGAAGAAGTCATGGGATAAAATTACTGACAGCTGTGTCGCCAAGGCCCTACACGCAGGTTACCTGGACAAGACATATTCTTTTAAAGAGAGCTATATTGCTGGACATGACAGATTGGGTCCACTTCTTCTGAAGGAAATGGAGGCGCAAGACATCCAGGACTGAATTCAGGGTATGGACATTTATGACGATGTTGACATGATCATTATTGAATAAAGGTACATTTTTTGTTCACATTTACCTGTTTATTAAAATTGCTGTCAATGTTCATTAAAATAAGCCCTCCCCTGAAAATAAGCCCTCTGGTGTTTTTCTGTCCAAAAAATTTAATAAGACAGTGTCTTATTATCGGGGAAACATGGTATTTTTTATTCATGGGTAGTTAAAGCCAATATAATTTTTTAAATGACAATTTTATCTAATTATTGTTATCCCAATTAAATTATTAAAAATTATTTTACTGAGTAAGAAAAATAATAACAAAGTTCATTGGAAGAACAATAGGTCAGAAACTTCAAAGAAAGAGGAAGAAAAGAAAGTAAAGGAAGTAGATTCAACAGTATCAGACCTTAAACTATATTATAATGTGAGCGCATTATTTAAGTGTAAAAGGGATAATTTTTATTACTTTAAATTAAAATTTTCTTGCATAAATAAAAAATTGGGGGGAAATTTTTCATATAGATAGGATATAATTGGTTTGGAATATTGCTATGGTGTAGGAAATGATGAGCTGGTTAATTTGCAAAAATATAGAAAGATTTGGATTTATGAAGAAAGATGCTATCCATCTTCAGAGAAATAGATGATAGAAGGAAGTAAGTATAGTGCAGATTTTCATTTATGTGTATGTGTCTATATGTGTATATATATGTGTGTGTGTTTATAGATATATATGTATATACACATATACATGTTTGTATATGTGTGTATGTATGTATGTATGTATGTGTGTGTATATATGTATATCCTGCTTAATTATAACTGTTTTTTTTGCTTTTTGGAGTGGGGGAAGGCAGGGCAATTGAGGTTAAGTGACTTGCCCAAGAATGTGTTAAGTGTCTGAGGCTGCCTTTGAACTCAGGTCCTCCTGACTCCAGGGCTGGTGCTCTATTTACCTCGCCCCCTAGCCACCCCAAATTGTAACCTTCTTTAGAGTTGTGGGGGGAGGTAAGAGAAAAAAACAAACTGAAAAGTACACCCTAGAAAACAAAAGAAAATCGACAAGGAAGGGAAGAAAAGGTGGGCAGTTTAGAATACAGTGTGTAGTATTTAATTACAAAGGTTTTCTTGAAATGGAAATTTATTATTTTATATTGAATCATTTCTTATGGTTTGCTGTGTACATGGCAATTTTTTTCATTTTCAATTCTCATTTTGTATTTAAGTTTAAAAAAATTACATGCAAAAAAAGAAAAGAGAATAATACTAGAGAATCATGAAAATAAAAAAAGAGTCAATAGCTTGGGAAAAGATGTGCAAAAATTTTACCTAGGAAAATAACTCCCTAAAAAAATAGAATTGGCCAAATGGGAAAGGATGTACAAAAGTTCTGTGAAGAAAACAATTCCTTAAAAATTAGAATTAAGCAAGTGGAAACTAATAGCTGGCCTGTTGTGCCATTGGGCTGCTGAGACAGGATGGCAGGGCCTTGGTTGCTAATCTGTGCTGTGCTGAGCTCCCCTTTTACCCAAGTGAGACAGGCCTTTCCTAGAGTCCTTCTAAGTTATCTTGGGCTCAAAAATTGTTTAACTTCATCTTTTAGTGGGTTCTGTCACTCAAGAATGTGTTTAGAATTGAATGCTGTTTCTAAGGAAACTGAGGAGAGCTCAGGCAATTTCCTGGCTCTTTTCTGACATCTTGCCTTTGCCTTCTGATCAATGACGGTCTTTTAAAAATCCAGATTCTTCTCAATCTCACTCTGGCCTTGACATTGTTAATCACCCTCCTCTCCTTGATCTTCCTTCCAGCTTTCTGTGACACTGATCTGTTATAGCTCTTTTATATCTGCCTTACCATCACACTCAGTCTCCTTTACTCCATCTTTATTCCTGTCATGACTGTTAAAGTATTTAGGTGTCCTTATGGGCTCTGCACTGTGTCTTCTCTTCTTCTCCCCCTGTACTATTCCATCTGTGTTTGTGTTAGCTTCCATAAAGTCATTTATCATCTCTCTGCTGATAATTCTCATTTCTACTCCTCAAGCCTCTGCCTCTCTCCCTAATGTCCAGAATTGAATCTTAAAATTGGATTTAGATATCTTACACTCAACGTAGGCATCTAGGTGATGCAGTGGACAGAGCACTGGGCTTGGAATCAGGAAGACTCATCTTCCTGAGCTCAAATCCAGCCTCAGACACTTACTATATGTGTGACCCTAGGCAAGTTACTTAACCATGTTGGCCTCAGTCTCTCATCTGTAAAATGCAATAGAGAAGGAAATGGCAAACCACTCCATCATCTTTGCCAAGAAAACCCCCAAAGTAGGTCATGAAGAGTTGGACGTGACTGAAATACTGAACAACAACACTCAACATGTCCAAAATGGAAATCATCATCTTTACAGCCAAAGCCTTCCTACTTCCTAGTATCCCTATCACTATCCAGGATACAACAATCCCTCCTGCCCCCAGTCACACAATAAAATGCCTCATTCATAGAGTTTCTGATTCCTAAGCCCCTCCTATAAGAAAGCATGGCAAATGAGTGGTATAATTTAAGATTATGTCCCTAATACAAATATCTTCCCAATACAGGGATACTTGGGTTGTTAATACACTAGGGGGCAGCTAGGTGGCACAGTGAATAGAGCACCAGCCCTGGAGTCAGGAGGACCTAAGTTCAAATCCAGACTCAGACACTTAACACAAAAACTAGCCATGTGACCTTGGGCAAGTCACTTAACCCCAATTGCCCTCCAAAAAGCAAAAAAAAAAAAAAAGAAAAGAAGAAGAAGCATATACTCAAAGCAGAGCCAAGATGGTGGAGGAAAGTCAGGGACTTACCTGAGCTCTCTCAAATTCCCTTCAAAATACCTTTAAAATACTGACTCAAAACAAATTCTGGAGCAGCAGAACCAATAAAAGGGCAGGGTGAAACCATTTTCCACCCTAAGACAACTTACAAGGTTGGCATGAGAAAGGTCTGTCACACTAGGGTGAGAGCTGAGTGAAGTCCAGGCTGGGCCTGGCCAGCAGAACCCTGACCCCAGGCTTTGTGAGTGACTGAATGCGTAGAGGCAGTGGCTGCTTCCAAAGCTCTTAGCCCATAGATGTTAAGGCATGGTGGGGGTCAGACAACTATATCAGGAAATCTTCAAGATCTCTTCCAAATAGAAATTTAATTTCAGACTCTAAAATTAATTTAATTTTAATAATGCTAAGTGGCACAACAGATAAAGAGTGGGACTTCCAATATCAAATCGTCCCCCTGATGTGTGTGATTAGCAGCTGTGTGATTCTGGACAAGTCACTTAACCACTCTGCCTCAATTTCGTCACGTATAATAAAATGGGAATAATAATCCAATTACCATCCAGGGTTGTGGTAGGTTTCAAGTGAGTTAACATACATAAGGTACTTTGCAAACTTTAAAGCACTATGTTGTTATCATTTTATTGTTATTATAATTATAATTATATCTAATAATCCTTTAGTGTTTCTAAAACCATTAAAATGATTTTCCCTAAACATAGGTTTTATTATGTCACTTCAGCACTCCTTCGAGTGCACACTTACACACACACATACACACTCACTCCACCCCAACTCAATCAACTCTAGTGGCTCCCTATTGCCCCCAAGATCAAATGTAAAATACTGTATTTGCTATTCCAAGCCCTTCAAAACCTAGCTCTTTCCTACCTTTCCAGTCTTCTTGTACTTCATCACACAACATATACTCTTTGATTCAGTGACATTAGACTCCTGGCTGTTCCATGAACTAGATATTTGATCTCTGAGCTTTGGGCATTTTCTCTGACCATCCCCCATGCCTGGAATGCTCTCTCCTCCATCCTGCTTACTGATTTCCCTGGGTTTCTTTAATTCCCAGCTGTCGGATCTTTTACTGGAAGCCCTCCCTAACCTCTCTTAATTCTAGTGCCTTCCCTCTGTTAATTATTTCCCATTTATCATGTACATGGCATATTTTGTATATATTTGGTTGCATGGTGTTTGAACCCTTATATTGCAAGCTCCTTGAGGGCAGAGATTTTCTTTTGTCTCTTTTTTGTATTCTCAGTCTTTGGTATAATACCTGGCACATAGTAGGTGATTAATAAATGTTCTTTATTGATTGATTGGTTTCTATTTTACTGACAAAGTTGAAACCCAGAGTAACCAATAATCTAGAATCATTCAACAAGTGAGTTTTGGATGTGATTTTTTTTTTAAGCAATTGGGGTTAAGTAACTTGCTCAAGGTTACACGGCCAGGTGTTTCTGGGTGGGTTCTAAACGTCTGAGCCTGGATTCGATCCCCAGGTCATTCTGACACTGGGGCCAGTGCTCCTACTCACTGTGCTACCTGACCGCCCCAATATGATTTTTTTTTATTTGAAAAAGCTTTATTTACTTTTAAAACCCAACTCATATTTGGACATAGCCATCTAATCAAGAATTCCCTTGTAGGAAAGAAATACTGTTAAAAACAAAAGCACATGACCAGTATCTGGATCAACGAGTATATGCATAGTTCTGCACCAATAGTCCATTACCTTTCTATTGATGAGACAGGTAAATTTTGACATCTGTGCTCTGGAACCAGTACTGGTCACCTGATTAAATCTAGGTTCAGATAGTATTGTTTTCATTAACATTACTGGTGAAAACTCCCATAGTTCACAATTTTAGTGTACAAATCATTAAAAAGCATTATTAAAGCTCTTTAAAACAAGGAGAACATTGTATACAGCACCAGTAACATTGTGTGGTGACTAGTTTTGATAGATTTAGCACTGCAAGGATCTAAGACAACTCCAAAACACTCATGAAAGAAAATGCTGCTCATATCCAGAGAAAGAACTATGAAGTCTGAATCTAGATCAAAGCATACTATTTGCTTTTTGTTTGTTTCTTCTTTCTTATGGTTCTTCCCATTGGTTCTAATTCTTCTTTACAACATCACTAATGTGAGAATATGTTTAATATGAATGTATATGTATAGTCTATATCAGATTGCATGCTATCTTGGGGAGGGGAGAGAGAAGGGAGAAAATTTAGAACTCAAAATCTTATGGAAGTGAATGTTGGAAACTAAAAATAAACATTGGGTTTTTTTTAAGTCCTTTAGTATTTTATTAAAGTACAAGTCATAACAAGGAGAATTTAATTGACCCACAAAGAAAATCTCTGTCAGTTTAATGAACTCTAATTACAAGCCATTTACTAATAGCATATAAAATGCAAAAAGAAAGGCAATTAGACTGAATCTCAAGCTCTTTGTATCTGGCCTTAGAAGCTGCAAAGAGAAGATTGTTATACTCAAGGAAATAGAAGAAAGATCTTCTAATCTGCAAATCTTTAGTTGGTACAAAGAAGTATGAAAGCAAAGCAACCTGGCTTGTTTTTTTGTTTGTTTTTTTGGTGGCTGACTTTGCCGGACTTTGGAAAAGAGAAAAACCTAAACATAGGAAAGTATATATAGGTGTCCATTCATTTTACGTTAAAATGTAGGGTAGCTGAAAGATCACTCAACTCAAGGGTGAGAAAACATAGGGCAACTCTTCTTTTGCCTCCACATTATAATCTCCTCACCAAGGTTTTTCTATCAGGCCATTCAATGACTTCTCTTCTTCACATTGGACTCTACTTCTGAATTCCTTTGCTATGAGACATGAGATTGTCTTATTTTGCTGGGTTCCTCTCCCTGCTATCTCCTCACCATGGCCCTACATGCCACTCTCCATTTATAGCTCCCTTTTATATGTTGCATCGGTCATTAGAATGTAATCTCCTGGAGGTCAACAGCATATTGAAAGGTCCCATACAGATGAACATATATATGGAAGTACTCTGTGTGTTACTGGGCAAATGATATGAGAAAAGTAAAGGAGAGGAGGAGAAAGAGCTCTTGAAGAATGGTCTCAATTTAGTCAATTTATGGAACACTTTGTAATGAATTTACAAGTCTGTTATGTGCTTTTGGAAATTGATCCACAGACATACATTTTGTTGTAATTTGGAATGGGATTTTCCTGTCTATTCTTGCTTCTTGTGTTTTGTTATTATTATATAGAAATGCTGTTGATTTTTAAGGATGTATTTTGTAGCCTGCAACTTTGCTGAAGCTATTACTTGTCTCAGTATCTTTGCTGATTGCCTAGGATTTTCCAAGAAATCATTCTATCATCAGCAAAAAGTTTTATCTCCTCTTTAACTATCTATATCTTTAAATTCCTTTCTCTTCTCTTATTGCTATTACTAGCATTTCCAGAGCTATTTCCAATAGTAGGGAAAGTATACATCCTTGCTTCACTCCCATACTTATTGGGAAAAGTTCTAATGTATTCCCATTGCATAGGATTTTTGCTTTTCATTTTAATAAATGTTTCTTGATTCTATAGACTATTGTTGACTTAATGTCCTTCAAAGATAAATATGATAGAGCTACAGGGACCCAGGTACTTCTGGACCCAAGTAACCTATACTTTGCCAGCTCAGTTATAACCACCAGGGATTCACTTGAGTCAGATGAATATTTGCTAGCAAGTACTTCATGTAGTGGTAAATTTAATTAAATGATTCATTAGATTTACTGCTCTCTCCTCATTAAAAAAAAAAAAGGTGGTGGTGGTTTGGTTTGGAGTGATTCCCTGAGGAAAAGCCCTTAGATGCTACAGGATGCCTTTGGGAAATATGATATGTGACTGACTGAGAAAGACTTTGGAGGAGAAAAGTTGGAGACCTAGACATGTGAGGGGATATTGTGGCATAAAAATGAATCAAATGCTGGCCTTGAATTAAGGATCACCTGGATTAAAATCCTACCTAGGATAAACACTAGGGGTGTTTACTAAACACCGGGAAATAAACACTGGGAAAATTACTTAATGTGCATGAGCTCAGTTCCCTGACTGAAGAATGAGATGACAACAATACTACCTACATTACAAGTTTTGTTCATGGTCAAATAAAATACTTCATAAACTTTTGAAAAACCATATGAATATGAATTATGATTGTTAATTGAGTTGTATGAATTGTTTCATTCTTTGTATTTATTGTCCCTGTTCCTAATACATTGTGTGTCACTCACTTAATAAACGCTTGTTGGTTGATGTAGGAAAGTAGGATGACCAGAAAGGAAATGTTCTGGAATTTATTGCATCGTTGTTGCCTTTCAGTAATCGAAAACTCTGTCCTGGGGATACCTAAAGGGAAAGAAATTGACCTCCAAAGCAGATATTAGGCACATAGCCAATGGATACTCAAATCATTATTGATCAGTTCCCTCTTGGGAACTGTTTGCTCCACCAAGCAGCTCATAAATGTGGGGATGGATAGAATTAACACTCTACTCTATATAGTGCTCCTCACTGGCCCAATTTTTTTTTTGGAGGGGGAAGGTAGGGCAATTGGGGTTGTGACTTGCCCAAGGTCACACAGCTAGTTTTTTTGTGTTACGTGTCTGAGGCTGGATTTGAACTCAGGTCCTCCTGACTCCAGGTCTGCTGCTCTATTCATTGTGCCACCTAGCTGCCCCATACTGGCCCAATTCTTAGGGTATGCCCAGTAGGCCTTCCAGTCAAGCCCATAAACCAGAACTCGAGCCCCCACCCCTATCCTCGGACACCTCCTTGTTCCCAGTTATGATAACTCAGGAGTTTTTACTATGGGTTGAAGAGAAGCTGCATTGTCTGCTCAGAAGGAATTCTGTGCGCATTCAAGACACAACATGCCACATAGAACTCTTCCCTCAGTCTTGTAATTTGAGAAAGGGTGTGTGTGTGTGTGTGTGTGTGTGTGTGTGTGTGTGTGTGTGTGTGTGTGTGTGTGTGTGTGTGTGTGTGTGTGTGTGTGATGAAGGAAGCCAAAACACCTGATCCAGGAATCAGGCTGGTCCTACACAAGTTAGCTTGGGGTTTTTCCACTGGCCAGTCCATATTATCCAGTCCTGGTTTTCTCTGTGAATGGAATCAGAGCCTCCCTGATATCCTGTGATCCAGGGCTGTGCCCTGTTCTGGGATTCTAGCCAGAAAGTGTTAGCTCACCCATACATTTTAGATACTATTCATATGGCTTTGTCTCTTCCCACTCTCTGAAGAAGAGTGAAGTTTTCCCATGCCTTCCTTGGTCTACAGGGGGCACCTTTTGGCACACCACTGATCAAAAGTAAGGAAATGTAGACTGTTTCCAAACCATTTTGAACCCACCAAGGCCTGAAAAAGGCCTAAAACCTGGATTGGCCTATCAAGAGAGACATTTTGGCCCACTGTGAGCTTTAACATTTTGCCTTCTCTGACATAACAGACTTGCTTTGCTCTCTGAGTGAACTCAAAATGCCCTTTCCTGTGCCACCTGAAGAGGTTACCCATAAAAAGGGTTAGGATTGCTCTGGAGACCCCAAAATACCAACACACCAGGTCCTACCAAATGAATTCTACTTCTCAGCCAAAGAAAAGTAAAGTTTATTAAAAGTTCGCTTGTATTGGACACAGAGTAAGCCTGTACTAGGTCATTCTATGGCACTGCCACATATGGAGGCAAGAGGGGGTCTTACATACAGAAAGGTTGTGGGAAGAATCAAGGGGTGGTCTAGAAGAGGAGTTTGGGAAGGGTCAATGGGTGATTCAGGGTGAGGAATTGCTAGAGGTTACCTGGAGACTCCAGACCATGGTGGGCGAGGCCAGTACAAGGGTGGATTGATATTTTGATGGGCTCAACTGTGGAAAGTCTAGTAAGGGAGGTTTGGACCCAGTCACAATGTAATGCTTATGGCCTCATGCAAATGCCTCATCAAATAGGACAATTTAGTCAGAGTTCAAGAGGGGTTGGTTCCCAGAGCCTTTACCTCAAAGATTCAAGGGGGGTCCCAGAGTCCATACCTCATCACCAGCAACTACAGGCCTGTATCAAGCTGACCAGGAGCATTCTTCTGGTTATGATCAGGAAGGACAGAGCACCTGGGACTGAACACTCTCTTGAATAGTGGGACTGTTATGGTTTGGGGGTTTAGACCCCAAAATACCAACATACCAGGGCCTGATAAAAGAATTCAATTCAAGCCTTCTCTCAGCCAAAATAAAGCAAACTTTACAAAAGATTTGCCATAATGGGTTAACTCTTAAAGTGCCTAAGTATTTGTGATGGTTGTATTGAGAAGTAGACCAGAATAATTTGAAAGGGAGTAAATTTGTGCTAGATTAATCTCAAACCCTTCATGGAGACAAGATGGATCTTATATACAGAAAGATTGTGGGAAAATATACAAAAAGATTGTGGTCTAGAGGAGGAGTTTTGGGAAGGGTCTTGAGGAGGAGTCTAAGGAGGATCTTTGTTGGAAGTGAGGTCAGATTCCAGGAATGGGATTAAGGGTGGAAAATAGCTGAAGGCTACCTGTAGATACAGACAATGGAGGGCTAGGCTATAGTTTAAGGGTAATAGATTTGGGCCTAGATATAATGAAAGGTTTATGGCCTCAGGCAAGAGCCTCATCCAGTGGGAAGATTTAATGAGTTCCAGGGGTTTCCCAAGCCTGTACCCCATCAGAACTTTTTATTATCTTAGCTTTTTATTGACATATGCTATGTAGGAGAAACCCAGATATCCCGGGACTGTAATTTGAATGGACACTTTGGCACTTCGCTTATTTTACTGTGTTTACAACCTATCCAATTGAGAAACTTCCTTTCTCACGCTATGGTTAAACACATATGGAGACTATACTTTTAGATGACATAAACATCCTAAATTGGGATTGCTCTAAGAATATAAAAGGTCTTCCTCAACTTGCTTATCTCTGAATCAGAAATATCTTGTAGCTCCCATGTACTTTGTTAACTTGAGGGAATAAACTATATCACCTAGGTTGTTTACCTCTTTTAACCAAACTTTAAGGTTGACAATCTGTAATCTGATTTAGTTTACCTAACTATACCTAAACATACTGGAGTATGTTTAATGAAGTTTATCTCTTTAGGTGATTATGAGATTATTACTTTGCTGAAGTAAATTTGTTCAACTTGTATGACATTGAAAGAAACATAGAATTATGAATCTTTTTTTGTGGTATTTGTGGCCATATGTATTATTCTCTGGTGTAGCTTGTAATGCAAGGGAAATCTCTCTGTGTATAGTTCTCTTCTTTCCTAATGGAAGTTTAAGCCCTTTCACTCACAACCCCTCAGGCTTACTCAAATTCATTCCTCAGACCATTAAAGTTTGGGAGAAATTTGTAAGCAACCTAGCCCCTTCTCCTCCATAAAAGAACTCTATTAAGCTTTAGACAATAGAGGGAGAGAAGAGGATCTCTTCATTGACTAGAGTTATTTTAATGAACTTCCTTTGAAACCATAACCCAGTACTCTATCTTGGTAATTGGGTTTCTGTTAGTTTGAGAATATTGGGCTCTAATATGCCTCAAAAAAGGCAATTTGCGGGAAAATCTTTATTAAATTGTTTGCAAAGCCTTAATAACGAGCATATTTTTTGAACCTAGCCTCCTTAGAAATCCTCTAACCCAAAGCTTACTCTAGATGATGTTGATCTCAGGGCCTCTCTAAGGGAGCCAGAGATCTCTCCAAGGAATACTTAGATCCCTCCCAGGTCTTGTTTTGGGTCCAACCTAGGTCTTAGGGTCTATCCAAAACACTCCACCCAATGCAGGCTTTTTGTTGTTGTTTCCTCATTTCAGTTCTGTAGACAGTCTCTCCTGTCATCCCATCTGAGGTTTTCTATTTTTTTCCCCCATGTTTCCACATTTTGTTTCTTTCAAGTTGGCTTGACATGCATTGCATGGGAGTAACAGTCCAGAACTGGCTCAATTTGGGGTTTGGGAGTACAGTTATATACCTTTTCAACAGGGGCTGATATCACCCCACCATCTTTGTACTTTCTGAGAGAGGAAATACCTGTTCATTCAGATCACCCCCTTACCATACCAGACCACTCCCAACCTTGGGCTATCTAAATGGGAGAATCTGTCCCTACCCAAGCAGCTACCAAACAATCTCATTATGAGTAATGTCCTAAGGAACTTTGGAGCCTGGGGCTGGTTCCACTGGGGGAAGCTCCCAGTCTCCAAGATACTGATTACTAAGAATTAAAATCATTTTTCACACCAGAAATGACTATGCCATAAAAAAGAAATGGCATCATTGACACATTTTTTTAAAATTCTACCCTTTTCCCATATGAACTAGCAAGGTTAAAAAAAAAACTCTAAGTGAGACAGCATAGAAATGGTCTTTGTTATTGTTACCACCATCCCTATTACTTTCTCCCACTTTTTTTTCTCAATTCATCCTTCTCTCTTTCTTTTTAAAATTTTATTTTAGACCCAAACATTAGAACACAAATTCAGAATAGAGAAAAGGAACAAAAACATATCATGACTTACATACAAAGTAAGAAAGGGAAAAAAAAAGCATGCCATGTGCATAGCAGAACCTGAGGGGATTCAAAATATGTAACAACAAATTTTCATTTCAAGAAAGCCTGTATGATAAGTACTACATGCTATATTGAGAGCTGTTCTTTTCTTTGCTTCTTTGTGACTTTTCTTTTGTTCTCTGCTGTGCACTTTTTTACTTTGTTCTTTTTTTCCCTCTAGGACCTCCCCCTTCCCTCAAGGTTACAATTAAGTGGGGATATATTTCTCTATCGCTATAGATATATACATACACGTAGACATACATATATAGACATATACTTTCCCAAACAAATTCTACTCCTGATCTGTGTTTGTATGTTTGTGCATATCTCTCGCTTCTTATCCCTCCTGTGTCCTCTATTTTACTTCTACCAGCTACCTTCCTCTCCTATTACTTGTCTCCCCTCCACCAAGGATTCCTCTCCTATCCTCCCATGCCCATAAATCTAAACACCCTTCTAAAGTCCCCTCCTGGTCTTAGATCCATCCAAAACACTTGTTTTCAACCAATAGTTTCTATTAGCCCAAATTATATTAAATGTTTGTTTAACCTATACATATCCATAGCAAAAAAAGTCCCTACACTCAGTGGTCTCTGTGCTTGTACCTGTGTTTGAACTTAATATAATGTGAGACAATAGAGATTCAGTTGGCCACAACTTTTGTCTCCCCTTTCTCAAATTGACAATAAAATTCTTTCCAAAAAATCTTTTTAGATTTTGGAGTTTGTTCTCTATGGACACTTTCCACTATAGCATTATGACAACAACAGTGAAAACATAAGGTTACTACTTAAGTTCATTTATATAAGCATTGTTATCTTAATGCCAGGTTTGAAGGGTTATGAGAACTTCAGCTAAAAATCTCTCTTTGAAGTACTGAGTAAGGACCTTACTTACTAGGTACTAAAGATTTAACTGTGAATTAATTTATCATTTGAGTCAGTTCCCTCTCAGTTTCATATAAGCAAAACTTTAAGCTTAAATCCTTTCTTGGTAGTAGTTATTTCTGGTTCCCATCCTGACTGACCTCCCACCCCCATCCACTCCAGAATCCTTAGGGCCTGGGGCCTTTCATGAGATATTTTCTAAATAGTAGTTTTCAAGTTCTCTCCCCTTAGAAAGGGAGCTCTTAGAGGAGGTGAATATTTTTGTCTTCTTTCTTTTTGACTAGCCTGGGAGCCTTAGCCCTGAGTATCACTAAAGAATGCTAATTGATTGAATGAGAAGTGAACTCCTTTCATTCAGTATCTTTGTGGTAAATGGGATTAAGATGCTAAAAGAGGTCTGAGGGCTGACAAAACAAAACAAAAAAGGATTTTCTTGGTAGGTAGGAAGTATTTTGTGCTTTACCCCTGATTCTTCTAGGTCTTCACACTGATGATCTGGTTGGGGAAGTGTCTGGGAAAAGTATATAAAAGCCAGCTCCTACTCATTTTAGTGGTATGTGCTTGCTCTGACTCAAAATGTTTCCAGGTGAAATCTTCAGGAATTACTTTTCAAGGTAGGTTTCCCTCAGAGGAAAGTTTTTTTGTTTTTGTTCTTATTAGTTAAAAGTCAAGGATTTAGAAGTGGATGGGAGCCTTGTAGATCATTTAATCCCATTATCTCACTTTTAGTTCAGTCTTTTTATAGTCATGTCTGACTTCTTAGTCTCCCCATTTGGGTTTTTTTTGGCAGAGATACTAGAGTGGTTTTCATGCTATCTCCAGCTCCTTTTACAGAAGAGGAAACTGAAGAAAACAGGGTGAAGTGGCTTGCCCTGTGTTACATAACTAGTATGAAGAGTTTCCCAAAGATTTGGTCCAAAGAAACCAACAGAATCAGTTTCCCCCTTAACTGAAGATTTGTTCAAAGAATAGGTGGAATGGTGTTCACTTTACCAAAGATTTGATCAAGGAACAAACAGAATCAGGCTATACATGTCCAATATTGTGTTTATTTATTCTCATTAAGTCAGAGAATCATGCATGCATGGAGTCAGAAAACAGTTCTGATCTGAGGTAAACAAGTTGAAATATACCCTTTGTATACTTAGAGCAATCTCAATTAGGATGCCTGTGTCAACCAAAATTAATAGTCTCCATATGTGTTAACATAATATGAGAAAGGAATATAACAGGATAGATTGTAAATACGATAAAGAGAGGTGCCAAAGTGTCAATTGAAATTATAGATCCTAGATGTTTGTGTTTCTTTTAACATTAGCATGACATGTGTCCATAGAATACCAAGATAAGAAAAGTCCCATTATTCAAGATAATATCCCATTTAAGGCATCTTAACCTGGACAGTAATAAACAGAAAACTAGCTCCTGATCAGCTTCATCCAGTCATTATTTATTAACACAAGGGGCTTTTTCAGTTCACTTACACAGTAAAACAAAGCATGTTTGTTATGCGAGAGGAAGAAAGACATTATGGTAGGTTAAACTCAAAGTGGAAAAAAAATGCCTTTCTCCTGATTGGTCAATCTGGGTTTTAGATTTTTCTCCGGGCCATGGTGGGGTAAGCAGTGGGGAGGGGCTCAATGGTTCACACTAGGAAGTCTCTGAGACAAGATTTGAACTTGGGAAAATTGAATCTTCCTGATATCAGGCCTGGTACTGTAGCCACTGTGCCACTGTAGCAGCAAGCACCCCATCGTCCCCAGGGTGTCTGCCAACACAGGTTCTTGGATCTGCTTTGACAAAAGAAAGCAACTCAAAATGGGTTAACAAGCTTACTTTAATCAGTCAAATATGTATCGTTTACCTAGTTCAGGGGGAAAAGGTCAGCACCCCAGACTTCAGAATATACAGACAGAATTATCAAGACAGAGAAACAGATCAAGTAGACAGTTTTCCAAACTGTCCAACCATTACATTCATACCAAATCAACATCTGGGTTTCAAAGCCGGGGGGCTCTAGACAACTGGCTTCCCAGAGTTTCATCTGATCAAATCACAGAACACTTCTCAAAAGTGAGCCCCAAAACAAAGCTACACATCAGGGCTTATATAGCCTTCTCCTGGCTCAGAGAATGTAACAACAGAATATTGAGGCACAGTAGTGAAAAGGGCATGGGTTTGGAATGAATGTTGATATTAGCTGTGTGATCATAGGCAAGTTAACCTCTAAGCCTCAGTTTCCCCATTTGTAAAATAATGGTACTCAGTATATTACTTCATAAGCATAATGAATTTATGGTTAGTATCACATGGGATAATATGTGTAATATTGCTTTATAATAACACAACAAGTCTTTCTCAAGTGCTTTATGTGCCATTTCTTATATTCTAGCCATTGTGAATGAAACAAATCCTTTGAATGGCAACTATTACTAAAGATCAGGTGTATAAACTATTGAAAATGGATTTAAAAAAAACCATAATGGGCTCCATTTTGTTTTGTATGCACCATTTTGCTGTGTATGGTACTTAATGTACTATAGGACCAGCTACACTAAATCATTCCCTTCTGTGGCTTCCATCCCTCCCCCCTACCCCCCCACAATAGGCACAGAAAGATTTCAGCCTAAGAAATTTCCCCTTCCCTCATCTAACCTGACAACCCATAGATAGTTCCTTTTGATTTAGGGCAACTAGTTATACTAAAGAAACATCTGTTTCAACTGAGAATAGTTTTTTTTGTGTGTAGCCAGCTGAACTCTAACAAGCAGTCATCTTTTTTTTCCTTTGTCTCATATAATCTATAAACAAGCACCAACTGAAATGTATACACACAATTCCATGAACTACTGGTAGAGTGTTTCATGCTCTGAATCTATCTGCTTAGCACTGGCTTCTTGTCAGTGACTAGTCAATGAATTAATGCAATAAAATGCAGAAGGGGAAGAAAAGAGAAAGGATGCCTCCTAGTTTATACAGTTCAACTCCTGGTCTACATTTTTTTGAACTTCCATTGGCTTTGTATCCAATCAACCTGTGACAAGACTCTAAATGTGTAAGGATAGTTATAGTAAAGACAGCTGGGTCAATAATTACTCTTTTAAAAGTTCTGTATCAGCAAGTTCCATCTTTTTTTTAAATCTCAATGCACTGAGTTGATCAATCACTTTTTGATTTTTGTTTTTATTTTTTGTTTTTTGATCTGAACCTATGATTTTTTTTCTATGAAGGGAACAATCTCTATAACCTTTACCAATGCAGACTGAAATCTATTCTACCAATTACAGTTTTAGAGAGTTACCTGTGGTGAAGGGAACCAAAGGCATTTAGCTAAATTGCATTTAGCTGGGGCAGAGGCTTCCAATCTAGATGATTCCACCAGAAAAAGTAAGAAGTACTAGGTGGTCACTATGATTACAATATGTAGAGTGTAATGTAAGCCTGGGAATCCAGAGGTTTTGAATTGGAATTCTGTTTCATATTTAGGCAACTGCCTGCCCCTAGGTAAGCCACCTTTCTCATCCTGAGTTTCCCTAATGTGCATCAAGCAATATTAATGTATGAAAGCCCCTTTAAGTTTTATATTAATGCTAGATATTATTACAAAGTGTCTGTTACTTGTGCCCACTCTTCCTAATGATAATGTGTACATTTTGGGGAGAGTTTGCCCCAAATTTATGGGGGGGAAACCTATGATTACTTTGCTATGTTTCAAGAAATGTTAAGGGGAACAGGAGGGGGCAAGCTATTGAGATACCTTTAAACTGCCTCATTGTCTTTTTCAGGATGTTTGATATTGAACCTGAAAGGTTTGCCTGTGTTAACTGCAGCCTTGCAATGACTAAGTCAATTGTCCTTGATTGTGGACATAAAATTTGTATGCGTTGCTTCTGGAAGAACTCCTCTTCATCTTCATGCTGCAATTTATGCTGGAAATTCTCCCACCTGAAAACTCTTCAACATGACATGGTCATGTACCCTGAAGGGGAAGGCATGTGTGAGATTCACCAGGAAGAACAGAAGCACTTCTGTTATCGGAATAAGACTCTCCTGTGTGTGACCTGTTCTAAATCAGAGGAGCACAGATATCACACACATTGGCCCATTGCTGTGGCTGCTCTGAGATACAGGGTGAGTCATGGAAGGGTCCAGAGGGCAGTAACTCCTCCATGCTCAGCTTCCTTATTCCTACATTAGTCTGTGCCTTGGATGTATCCCCTGAGTATTCAGCTTATCTGCCAGAGGGCTGGGGTCAGGCAGCTTCTCCCCTTCCTGCTGTAGGGGTGACTCTCCCCTACATGTCAATCAGAAAGTATTGACTTGTCAGGGCTCTTTGACTTTTGCAGCTGCACACAGGTCATGAGCCTCAGGCCTAGAACATAGATTTCCTGATTGTGTTTATTTCTCTTACAGCAACAAATACAGGAACGTGTGTCAGACTTGGATGACCACCTAAAAACATTTCAGAAATTCCAAAAATTTGCAGAGAAAGAGAGACCTCTGTCATGGGTTGTTGAATGCAGTGTAAGTATCTCTGTCTGTCTCCCACTATAATAGCTTGCATATTTGTAAATTCCTGTGTGACTTTTTTTTTTTTTCATAACAAGCTTCTCATCATTATGAAAAACTAAGGTTAATATCAAGCTGTTATTCAGGGGCAGCGAGGTAACTAAGGGGATAGAGACTTGGTCCTGGAGTCAGGAGGACCCGAGTTAAAATCCCAACTCAGAAACAAACAACCAAGACCTATTCCAGGCCCTGCCCTAAATATCAGATACCAAAAAAGGGCCAGAGACAGTCCTTGTTGTCAGAGAACCCACAGACTATTGGGAGAGACAGCATGAAAACAAATGTGTACAAACAGGTTATACAGATTTAAAGATAATCAAAGGTGGGAAGGGGGCAAGCATTAAGGGAGATCTCAAAAGGCAGGATTTTAGCTGGGACTTGAAGGAAACTAAGAATGCAGTAGCCAGAGATGGGAAGGGAGAGAGTTCCAGGCATAGAGGACAGTTAAGTGAAAATGTATAAGAGTCCGGAGGAGTATTTTTGAAAAAGAACAAGGAGACAGTTGTCACTACATCTTACAGTATATGGAAGGTAATAAGGTTTAAAAAGACTGGGAAGCTTGAAGTACATTTCTATGGCATTTTCTTCCTGTTTATATGGCTAACTCAGGTAGATATGTAACTATGTAAGGAATGTACAATCAAGTTTGAATTCACATGCTTTCATTGTGTTTAGGGAAGTAGAGGGATAATCAAAGGAGAGTGGGATAAATGATAGGATCCTTCCTGGAGCTGATAGTTTCAATGGTGTCTTTGGGAATTGAGATGCCAAGATTGGAATCCACTTCCTCTCTGGACAGTTATGTCAGTTCTTTTGAAGAAGACAGATGATAAAGACATCCTTAGACAGTATTTATCTGTATATGTAAATCAATGTCTGTTCCTTTATATCTTTAACCATATCTATTTCTATATCTATCCATTTATCCTTATCTCCATATTGAAATAGAAGACTTATTATTATCTTCCTGATTTCAAATCTGGCTTCAGACACTTAATAACTGTGTGACCCTGGGGAAGGAAGTCACTTAACCCTGTTTGCCTCACTTTCTTCAATAATAGCAGACAGGGAAAGGGAGATTCGGTGAGGCCCTAATATATCATTGAACATTTTTCTCTGCAGGACTACAGAGATGTGTCCAAAAAAACATTAGACCAAAAAGTTCAGAAAGTACTTAAATACATGAAGGGGAAGGAGAAGAAATCGAAAATGGAGGAACTTATTCTGGAGAAGATAAAGGAGAAATTCAGTGAGCTTTATCAGAAGCTCAAGAAGACGGAGGCTATCCAGGAACGTAAAATCCTAGAGCAAAAGAAGGAGTGGGAGGCCAAGATAGCCAGTGAAATAAGATTCTTAACAGACAACATCACTGAGCTGCAGGAAAAGAGTCAGAAACCAAACCTGGAAATGTTACAGGTGAGACCAGTGCCACCTCCTCAGGGCCAGCCATATATGGGAACAGGAAATTTATTCTTTCATGCCCCTTCCCAAGGAATTTCTTTTGAAACCTACCCTACTATGTATACCTTGTGCTTCCTGGGGAAACCAGGAGAAGAGTCACCTCTATTATAATGCAGCCAGGACACAACACCAGTAAAACAGATCTCTCAGTGAGATCTTTTTTATTTCTGATTAATTTTTTTTTAAGGCAATTGGGTGTTAAAGTGACTTGCCCAGGTCACAGAGCTAATAAGTATCTGAGGCTGGAATTGAACTCAGGTCTTTTTAAAGATCATCCCTACTTCTTCCCCTCTTGTTTTTCTCACTGTTAGAGAAAACCTGAATGGATATTATGTCATGAGAAAAATATGTAGAGAGTGGAGACCTTACTTGACCACCTTTTTGATAGCATAATATAGGAAAGGTTGGTGGTGTGTGGTAAAGCCTTAGGACAAAACATTCATGAACTACAATGACTTTGTTTTTCTCCCCTTAGGATGCGATAGAACCATTGAACAGGTATGTTTCTATCGAGATATTAAATGATTACAGTTTAAATTAGGGTCTGGGAAGGGGTTTTGGGAGAAGCTTCTGTATTGGCTCAATGGGTAGAGGAAGTTTGACCTTTAGTGCAACAAAGGGTACAACTTATATTGTTTATAATTGATTTCTCTTTCCGTAGGACTTTGAGAGAGTACACTTTGGAACCTTTCATTCCAAGAGTGGATGTTTCTTATCTCATTGTGGTAGCTGAATTTTTAAAATTCTATCACAGTAAGTGTCAACCCTTTGGGTAATAATCTATTTTTGGACTTTTCTCATTAGTCTTATTAGAAGAATGGTATTTGAATGCTTCTGCTACTTAAGCAATGGTGTCCTTCTGAATTTACCTTGGAAATGACTCCTAGTATAGAGAGAAATATTTACCTAGAATATACCATAAGATAATACATGCCTGGCCCAGGGTAGAATGTTGGGACCATAACAAGGAGGGGAAAAAAATTGGAGGGAAGGGGAAGAGAGCCAATTCAATGACGTTGGTTGAGAGCTCTATCCTGCTGGTGCTTCCTGGTTTCATTTCATCAGTCAAACCTCCACTGGGGGTAGTCATGGAGCTACCCTAGGGTTTTGCTCAAAGGAAAGGCCTGAAGGAACACAGAGATGTCTTCTTCCATCCTGGGTTGGAGGCATTAGGAGATCTGAGCATGGTGCTTGGCATTTAGTAAGTGCATAATAAGGGCTTTTTTCTATTCATTCCTTCATGAAGGGTAGAAGGAAACTGGAAATGACACTGAGACAGGAGACTTCTTAGTGCCCCATAGGGGCCCTTTACTAAGGAATTATTATATACCTCCTTCCTACAAATTATGCTAAAGAAGAAGGCCCAGGTCCCTTATGATAGTCTCAGGGGAAAGAATTCCTTATATTAGGGATTAAGCTTTATGTAAACATATTATTCCTGATACCTTCTGTATGACCTTAGAACTCACTTCCACTTGGGTCAAAGTTTCCTCAAGTTTGCCTGGGAGTAAGTAGCAGGTGGGGAGGGTGTTTTACTAAATGAGATCTATCATTATCTGATTAGATCTTTTGGAACTGAAATCAGAATCAAGGAGCCTGAAATTGGAACAAATGGCTTCTGTGTGTGAGGGCTGCCTTCTCTCTGTTCATCTGAGGTGGCGGACCTGGGAGAAGATAAGTCTTTGATTTTCAAACACTTATAGGCCTAGGAATTGAGAAGATCATTCAGGAATGTCTGCTATCAGGAACGTCTGTTATGAAATAAGTCTCCAGGGCAGCTAGGTGGCTCAGTGAATAGAGTACTAGCCCCAGAGTGAGGAGGACCTGAGTTCAAATCTGACCTCAGTTAACACAAAACTAGCCATGTAACCTTGGGCAAGTCACCCCAATTGCCCTACCTTCCCCTCTCCAAAAAGAAAAAAGAAGTAGTAAATCTTCAGGTGTTTGGAGAGCACTCACTCTAGTACCTTAAAAACTAATGGCTCCAGTCAACAAATAGGCAAAAGTGGACAAAGTTTTCTTCCAGTCTTTCTTCCTTCTCTGTTAAGTTAGCTGGAGAATTTGGAGAGGCAAAGGTTGGTGACCTTGCCCATTCAATTTAGTTCCAAAGATTTAGAAAACTGGACTGCACTGTACTATTTGCTATTTTTTGTTGTTGTTGTTTAGTTTTACATTTCTTTTCTCCTGCTCAATTTTTCTGATGAGGAAACTGAAGCAAACAGAGTTAAGTGATTTGCCCAGGGTCACAACTAAGTAGTAAGTGAGGCCAAATGTAAGTGAGGCCATATTTGACCTCAGGAAAATGTCTTCCTGCCCCAAGGCCTCATATACTATCCACTGCACCACCAGAAGCCCTTGTTAATTATATTGGTCCCTTAATTAAGTGTTTAGCCCTATGATGGCTCTTAGTTAATGGGAAAGTGGTTTTTCATTTTTTTGCCTAAGTCAGGAGAGCTGGAAAAATCTGGACATCAAGAGGCCTGGAAAGGAACTTTTGGCTAAAGAAGACACAGGACCATTACCTGTCAACAGAGGTCAATTTGAGTAAAAATGAAATGTCTGAAAAAGAGGTCTTGGTCTTGCCTAGAAATGCTGTCCCTTTCCCTCACCATAGCAGAGTTATTTACAGTCTATACTTGCTCTGGAGATCTGCAAATATCTAAACTCTCCCTCTTACTCAGGACTGAAATGCTTTTGTTTTGGACTAACATCTTTTCTTCCCTATAGGATTTAAACTGTCAGAGAATTGCAATTACTATGACTTGGCTGATGATAAAGGAAGAACTATCATGTTTAGAACTGATTCCTCAGGAAACACCTCAACTATTTACACAACTGGCCATGTTAAAGCTGAGGCCACCGATGGAACACAATTGCTAGGTTTATGGTCCCAGGAAAAAATCGTTGACAGAGAAGGATGTGCAAGATCCATCACCACTAGGAGTGATTTCACTTTTGAGGGATAACTAAACTAAGCCTCTTCACACCTCCAGGCAAAAAGCAGTATGTGCAAATCTCCATGCATCTAAGGTTGGGGCATTTTTGTATGTATGGTTTTGAATCTGTTTTGTTTTAATAAACCTCACTTCTTGGGAAATATTCATTCCTATCACTTTCATATTTGATTAGTCCTAGGATTATAAATCTAGAGTAGGGGTTCTAGATCCATAGACCCTCAAGATCAGTGGATAGATTTGAAGAGGTCTGATCTTGGAAAAGAAAAAATGGCATTTTGCTTGCTTATTTTCATTGTGTAACTCTTGTGACCCCCTTTTGGTGGGGGGGGGGAGATTCTTGCATCTTACTTTAGAATTCAACCATGTTATTCTGAAAAGATGCTAGTACTTTTAAACAGACTGTCAAAACAGGTCAGTGACACATCTAAATTAACTCTTGATCTAGACCCTTGAAGCCCAGGGAAGAAGGTTTGGTGGGGAAGCAGACAAATTAGTTTTGAGATTCTATGGGGGCTGATTCATGTCAGCTTCATATGTTTCTCCAAACACTTCTTTAAATAGATAACTGAAAGAATAGATAACTTTAAATAGCTACCTTAGTCCAACCTGGGAAGAATTCTCATTCATTCTACAAAATCAGTTCCCCAAATTGTTAGTATTAGGCAGACACATTCATCTCCATCCCTTGTATTCCTATGTCTATGCTAGGCAAGCTATTGACCCAGATCCTTGTATTAAATAGGGGGTGCTACGTGGCACAGTAGAGAGTACCACTGAGTCTGAAGTCAGGAAGACCTGAGTTCAAGTCTGGCCTCAAACATCTATTAGGTGTGAGGTACCGAGCAAGTCACTTAACCTCTATTTGCCTCATATCTTTGTACGGCCTACTTCAAAGGGTAATTAAATGGAAGGAAACAGCTTATTAAATACGTAGAAGGTTATTTTAATGTTTGTATTACAGCTGTGAAACTGCCAGACTATTCTTGAAAAAATGTTCCTCTACATTTGCTCAAATTATAAATTCAGTCAACTCTGTCATGTTATCATTAAATACTTCCTGTACATGTTTTTTCTTTGCGGCATGTTTTGGCTTGTCCCCTTCCCCAATTCACGTAGAACATGATGCTCACATGAAATCACCTGATTTCACCTAGACATCAGGAACCCTGCACTTCTCCTGACCAATGCAAGGCAATTAATCTAATCTTAAATTTCACTGGTTACTAGACATTTGAAAGTGTTTACACATTTTATTCACCTAAGCTGAAATTAGATGGATCAATTCTCCATCAGTCCCCTGGCAGCCTGGGGTTAAAAGATTAAACAATATCTGGCTTTTCTCCATTCACAGAAAAACAACTAATTGTTCTCCCTATTTCCAGACTCTGCTTTTGAGAATCCATCCAAAGCCCTGGGTCATCGAATTTAGGGGGAAAAAAAAATCACAAGTTCTATATACTATGAGGGAATCAAGATTGAATTTCATTTAACTTTTTTTTCCTATTTTTAAAATACTTTTATACTAATAATTTCATTTTCTCAAGAGCTGACTCTCTGTCTTGGGAGTCAGAGGTCACAATGCAGCTTAAATTGATTAATCAAAACTGACAATACTCACAATCACTTAATGTCCAGTGATTGTGAAGGGAATCAATGATTATAGAACCTGTACCATCACAGAACAGGTTTTTTGGATACAATGTTCAGAGGAATCCAGCTCCTTCACATCTTAGACAAACCTTACTTAACCTAGAATCCAACACTTAACAAAACAGTACTTAGATCCCCAATTTTCCTGTTTTGCTTAGGAACCTGTCTCTGGCTGTTCAGTTTCACTTCTCATTCAATCTCTTTACTTTGGTTCTGTGTATTAGGGGAGATGGTTACAACTCCCAAAGATTTGATTCCAGAACTGTTGTATTGAGACTTATAGGTTTCTCCTGAGAAATCACTGTGGGAAAACAAGGGCCGGCCTTTGAGTCACTTTGTTAAGGTTCAAGATTTAGGGGTGCTCAAGACCCCAAAATGCCAAAACACTGGGTCCTGCTGAATGAATTAGACTCAAGTCTTCTCTCAGCCAAAGAAAAGCAAAGTTTATTTACAGGTTCACCTTAATGGGTAGACTCTTCAGGAGTCCAAGTATCTGCTGCTTGTATTGGACAAGTAGGCCAGAATCCTTTGACAGCAATTTTGTGCTAGATAATTCTCAGTTCCTTCATGAAGGCAAGATGCATCTTATATACCGTAAGATTGTGGCAGGAATCCAGGGGTGGGCTAGAGGAGGAGTCAAATGAGGTCAGACTCCAGTAATGACATTAAGGGTGGGAAATATCTGAAGACTATCTGGAGATAACAGACAATGGAGGGCTAGGTTAGTTTAAGGGTAACACTATTGGGTATATATATTTTGATAGGATTTAGAGTGGGAAGTGGCTGGACAATGGAAAGCTAGCCTAGTAAGAGTAAGAGGTTCAGGCCTAGCTATAATGAAAGGTTTATGGCCTCAGTCAAATTACCTCATCAAGTGGGAAGATTCAATCATAGTTCAAGGGGTTTCCCAGATCCTGTACCTCATCAACTGTACTCCATTAAGGAGTTTGCTGTTTATTCAGAAAGAATAAATGTAATGAAAACCTTCCAATCATTGTTTATTCCTAGACTAAGGATGTCTCTCACACCACTAAGTGATTGTTTGTAACCCACCTTCCTCCCTCCTTCCCCAGTTGTGATTTAAGTATGTAATCTCTGATTTTACTTCAGCTAAGAGAACATTCCTTACTCTGAAATTGCTTAATTAAACTATTTGATTACTGGCACCCCTGTCTCTAGGCCTCCTTTGTGAAGCTCTCAGGTTAGAGACTTGCTCAGTAAAAATCGTGTTAACAAGGCTTATGAACACACTGCTTAAGTGCAAATGGGCAGCAACTTCCTTTTTATTCCTTTTTCCCTGTCACAATGTTCCAAACCTGCCAACCTTCAGAGTTTGATCTCAGAAAGACAAACCTTCAGAGTTAGGTTGGATCTGTGTTTATTTCTAGGATAGTGACCATATAAGATCTATAAAAGGGTTTACAATGTTTTGGATCAAGGTCTCAAGTTCAACGCTCCCAGTTAAGTAAATGGTATATATTTTTCCTGAGGATCCAGTGATAAAGCTCTTTTTTACCTTCAGACAAGTTGTAGCAATTGTATTCCTGCAACAATGCTAAAGCTATGGAGAGAAATAAAATGAAATTTCATTATCCAGAGAGCATTATGAAGTCCTTAATTCAGTTTATTGATCTCTCTAAGGTCCTCTGGAAATCTGAGATTCTTAGAGCTAAGAAGTCTTTAAATACTTCACTATTGTTAGGAAAGGGGGTGGTACTTTTAGCTGAACCCCAAATCTCTTTCAAGCACTTCCTTTTATTCTAAAGGGCCTCCAGACCATGTGTCTGCTCAGAAGTAAATCACTCCCTGTCTTTTTAACCAACACTTATGTTTCTGGGCTTTGGGATCCCCAGATTTCCCTATCTCCTTACCTGGGTGAAGGATGAAAAACCTACTTCCTATTAACTAAGAACCATCATAGGGCCTAAATGTTGGTAGGTAATTAGCAGATTTTCTAAATATCTCACAGTTACGTTGGATAGGTAAGATCCCTATCCTTTTACTTCTCCAAATTCCTTCACCCCTTCAGTTAACCCCACAAAGAAGGAAGAAAGATCAGAAGAAAATTGTCTATATTTGCCCATTTGTTGCCTGAAACAATGAATTCTTAAGGCAAAGTTGATTTCTCCCTAAACAGCAGAAGGCTTATTTCTTAACATATCTTTCAGAGAAATCTCATTTTCTGGACTGTCAGCATCTGTGTATCAGACAAAGCCATCTCTTCTCACTTCCTACATATCAAATGTACAGGCAGTAGCTCTTATAGGGAAAGTCATTTTATATAGCTGTGCCAAACAAAGGCCCCTTAATTTTGATTTAACTTCCAAAAATATAGTAAGTTTATAAACATTGAGGGGATTTTATAGAAACCATTTAGTACATTACCCTTCTCAAAAACTGTTCCCTGCACTGATCACAGATGAAGAGACTTGGCTCCAAAAAAAAAGTGTTTTCTAAGGTTATATATAACCAGTTTCTAGAAGACCCTGGAAATAGCATAATGATTTGCACTGTGAGTCCAGTTTTCTTTCTCCTGGGACTATTATATTCTCAGGTGTCCATTGTCTTGCATACTTTAGGAAGGAGGAACATAATGTCTAACTTTTTAGGAATATATCTTCTTCCTGGGCTGCTAAGAAATCTTTTTTTGGGGGGGAAGGGGGTGGTATCATTTCCAGTTGTTTTTCACCCTTCACGAGTAAATGAAAAAGTCCTTTTTAAGCACCAGTGCCTGTAAGAAATGTATGAGGGGTGGCCAGGTAGCACAGCGAGTAAGAGCACCGGCTCCAGTGTCAGGATGACATGGATCAAATCTGGGCTCAGATACTCAGCACCACACCCAGAAATAACTGGCCATGTAACCTTGAGCAAGTTACTTAACCCTGATTGCTTAAAAGAAAAAAAAAAGAAAGAAGAAATCATTAATACTGGACAGACTATGCCTTTCATTGTATTTCCTGTACCTCTTTTGAGCAAATAAACAAGATTATTCTCCACCAATCCCTTGCTGCCGAGCCCCAATCTAAGTTCCGTAATTACCTACTGTGTAGAAAGAAACATACCTCTCCAAGAGTTCTGCCACATCCTGGAAAGAAAAAATAATAAGGTCAGTGTAGTTCATGAAATTTCTCCTAAAACCTTCCCATGACACCAGTCTTTAAAACCCCATAGCCTTCTAAGTAGGGATATTCACTGCTTTTTTCTCTTATTTTCTTGATTTCATTGAACCTGAACTTGGAAGAGTTGGATTCTGGATATAAACCTTCCCACGTCAGGAGGTGCTTCAGCAGTTCTTGGATTGTGCCAGCAGAAAAATGTCTTCAAGTGTTTATTTCATTTTGTTATAAGACCCATTCAGGCATTCTTTATCACATGGACAAAAACAGAAGGGAAAGGTATTGATAATAATAAAAGGACTCCTAGGAACGAATGGGGATCTTTTGGAGCCACCTCCACAGCAGCATGGAAACCATGAATTTTCCACTGCCTCTCATTCCATATGCTGCTGCCTATACCATGATAGGTCCATGCTAAAGGAAGAGGATCCCTAGGCTTCAGATCTTTGGATCACTTGGTCTCAGCACCAGCACACAGAGGCATAGCTATCAAGCCAAAATATCTGTAGTCACACATCTCATCTCTCAGGAGTACTCCTCTCCTTCCCTCTGCCCTACCTCCCCAGGAAACACCAGGTAAACACAAGGAAAAACAAAGGCAGATCAGATCTCAAAAGACAACTTTTGTGATAAGGGAAAGGAAACGTCCTAGATTTCTTATGCCCATAAACAACAGACCCTGATGAATTTACCACAGTCTCACCTGTAGCATTTCCTCATCTGGCTTCTGCATCTTTTCCTCCAGCTCAGTGATTATGGCTTTTAGGAATCTGCTTTGACTGGACATCATGGCCTCCCACTCCTTCTCTCCCTCCTTGATTTGATGTTCTTGTGTAGCCTCCATATCCTTCAGCCTCTGATAGATCTCATAGAATTTCTTGTTCCCTTTCCCCACAATGACTTTTTCCTCTTTAACTTTCTTCTTTCTTGTCACATATTCCCATATTTGCTTACATTTCTTCTGAAATATCCTTCTGTTTCTATTTTTAAAGCCCTGAAGAGAAAGATATTAGATGGTATGCCAAGGTCAACATCATGACCTCTGAAAATCTCCCCTTCCCCGACTGTGCAGTGTGAAGTTAACGCCAAGAGCACTGGACCAAGTAAGGAGTCAAGAGCCAAGTCAATTCCCCTCCCAGCCAGCTGTGTGACCTGGGGAAGTTACTTAGCATCTGACTTCAGTTTTATCCTTTAGCTTTTGTACATATGGATGACATTAAAAGGCCTTTACAATTTAAATTTTTAGTTCTTAAGACATGCAAGCAGCTTAGTCCAACCTGTCTTTTTCTATCCTATAACTTTCTTATTCAAAAGAATTGTCTTTCTCCACACATTCAAGTGTAATTTAATGTTTGCCACCTGTGATGGTATTTTAGAGGAAAGACTTGCCTCCTTTACTACCCCAGCCTTGGTTTCTCAATTGCTTTTTTTTTTTTCAAAGCAATTGGGGTTAAGTAACTTGCTCAAGGTTACACGGCCATGTGTTTCTGGGTGGGTGCTAAGTGTCTGAGCCCGGATTCAATCCCTGGTCATCCCAACTCTGGGGGAGATGTTCTTACTCACTGTGCTACCTGGCCACCCTGGTTTCTCAATTCCTAAAGGCACCTCTAATATTCCTAAGTCCAGGAATTTTTTTTTCCCATTTCTCATTCTTCCTCTGTGATTACCTCTCTGCTTGCCAAGTTTCTCAGCATTCATAAACCCCCTGAAAAAGCTTGTGGATTTAAACCTGATTGTGAATTTCTTTAGAATTGTCTTTAGGGGTAATTTGTTTTTAGATCTTCTGGAGAAACTCTTTTCCTCATAATCTTGTCATGGTTCCCAATTCCACACCAAATATAATCGACGCTTCTTTGACAGAAATTTACCTTTCTCCATAAACTGGAGCCAATTTACCTATAGAGAATCCTCTCCAATGTTCAGGCCATCCCTGTAGTCAGCCAGATTTCTTGCCTCTGTACTTTGGTCATGTCACTCCCTAATGGCTACAATACCATTGCAATGCCTTCATTTAGCCTCCCACAACGGGCCACTCACCCTTCCTGACCCTCACAAACCTCTCCACACATGCTCAAGGAAGCATGGCCTCATATTCCTTTCTCTTGCTAGACCCAAGTCAGCTAAGTTCTGGGGAAATTCTGATCCTTTGATGTTATTGCTGTTTATTAAAATCATCTAATTGATGTAACTCTTGCTTTATTTCTAGGAATTTCCTCACTAGGAATATAAAACAGTGATTACTTACCCGCTCTCGGAGACCTCTAACTTGCCTCTTCTGCCTAAGGATGATAATAAGAACATGCCTGCCTGACTGGTTTGCCCGTGTGAGCCTGAAATACACTGTGGAAAGGTGCTCTTAAGCTTTTCAATCTTCTTTAACATCACTGCCCTCCATGTACTCTAGCACCCAGTGACAATGGCCTCCTAACTGTTTCTCTAACAGGATCCTCCATCCACAGGTTCCTTTATCACTGGAATTCCTCCAATACTGAAAACTCTGTCCTCATCTCTGCCTGATGGGTTCCCAGCTTCCTTCCAGTCCCAGTTAAAATCCTGCATTATACAAGAAGTATTTCCCCATCTCTTTTCATGTTAGTCCCTTCCTTCCTTCCATTGATTATCTTCATTTTATCTTGCATATATCTTGATTGAACATGCCTGTTTTCATGTTTTCTCTCTCAGTCTGAGGGTTCCTTGAGAACAGGCCTTTTGATTTGTCCCCACAATTGTCACAGTACTTAAAATATGGGAGAAACTTGATATGTGTTTGCTGACTGACAGTGTCCTAAGACCTGGATATGAGTAGGTATCTGCCTACTCATATCCAGGTCTTAGGCTGTGCACAATTTAGTTACCTTTGTGGCACAGTTCAAAATTGTTTTCTAGAAGGGCTGGGTATTTTCATAGCTCTGACACCACTGTGGTAGTTTGCCTGTTTTCCTCTAAAGTTCCTCCACATTCATTACTTTCCTGTTTTGTCATGTTTTCTACTCTGATGGATGTGATAGAACCTCAAAATTGCTTTAATATAGCACTTCTATAATTATTAGTAACAGAATTTTTTCATATGATTATGGATATCTTGGATTTGGATAGGATTAGGTTCTTCTTTGAAAATTAGCTCTTCATATCTTTTGATCATTTATTTATTGGAAAATGGTAATTAGTTTTATACATTTGAATCAGTTCCTTATATAGCTTGGATATAGGACCATTATCAGTAAAACTTGCAAGAAGTATTTCTCCCCATTTGCCTGTTTCTTATCTAATTTTAACTACACTGGATTTCATTGTGCAAAAACTTTTTGACTTTTACAATCCAACATGTCCATTTTATCTTGTGATCCTCTGTAATTTACTTAGTTATGATTTCTCTAGCTATTCATAATTCTAAAAGGTAATTTTTCCCTTACTCCTCTAATTTATGATATGATATTTTATATCTAAATCATACATTCATTTAGAATTTCTCTTGGGATATAGTGGGAAGTGTTGGTCTAAACCTTTCTTCCAGAGGGCTATCCTGTTTTCCCATTGGTTTTTCTTTCCCCCAATAACTGGGGTTTTGTGGTTCATCAAACTCTGTTATTGATTTTTTTTTAATTCTGTGATGTGTTTTGTATCATACTCCAAACAGCTGCTGTTCAAAACATCTCTCTTTAAGGCTTTCATCCTGCCCCTCCCTTTCAAGTGCTTTAGCTTCCTCTTTACTGAGAAAATAGGGACATTCTCCATCAATATTCCTATTTTCCTAATTAAAACCACAGATCCCCTCAACATTATCCTCCATTGTATCACTAGGCTCTATTTCTGATAAAGATATCATATTTCTGCTATTAATAACTCCTGTAACTGTGGCCATTATTCCCTTCCCAGCTCTCAATCCCTTCAATCAACCTTACTCTCTTGAATTTTCAGTCTTTCCACTTAAATGGCTCTTTCCTTCTTTCCTACAAATATGTCCAGATCTCCACCCTTGTTATAAAGCCTATACTTGCCCCAACAATCACAGCAATATATTATCTTCTCTCACTCTCTTCCTTTTTATTTCCTAATAAGAAAATTTTACTTACCCTGGTTGTCTCCCCTGCCTCAGAATAAAACCTCAGAGCAGAATCTCAGAGTAAAATGTCTATTCTTTCAATTGGACTTCTAATGTCAACACTTGCATAAAGCTTCTCAAGGTCACCAACATTCCCAAATTGCTTAACCCAATGCCCTCTTCTCAGTCCTCATCTTTATTAACCCTTTTGCAGCCTTTGGCTCTATTGAAAACTGTCTTATTAGCATAGTTCTCTCTTGGTTTTTCTTGTCTGGGCCTTCCTTTTAATGGCCCTTCTCTAGATGATCAGCCATATCACAGATTCTAAATGTGGTTATCCCCCAGGGTTCTGTGTTGTTTTTTCTCTCTTGGTAACCTCTTTCTTAGTGCTACAATGACCTCACCTGAGTTTAATGATAATCTCCAGGTGGACAAATCTCAATTTTCTAAATCCAAACCTCCTGTCTCTCTAATGTTCAGGCCTTCATAATTAACTATCTCATTGACAGCTGCTTCTGAATGTACTTCAAGAAACTTAAATCCACCATCTCTAAAACTGAACTTCCTATCTATCCTTCAAAACTACCTTTTGTCCTAATTTTGTTACTTTTCCTGAGAGTATGGAAAGACTTCCGTTCACAAAGGTTTTCACAGGCTGTCTTCCTTGCATGGAATTCACTTCCTCCATACTTCTAATTCTTAAACTGACAAGCTTTCATCCAGTCTTAGTTCAAGTCTTTCACAAGGATTTTCTTCATCCTGCTCTCCATATTTGCATTTACTGTTCTATATTTTGTAATGGTTTTCCTGTACACACATTGTAAATGCAGCCTTTAGTACAGTGCCTAGCACATACATAGCAGACTCTTAAGACATGTTTAGTGACAGAACTAGGAAAACATTGCACACTGTAGGAGTACATTGTACTCTTGTTCAAGAACTAACTTCGATAGACTTGGCTCTTCTCAGCAATGCAAAGATTCAAGACAACTTCAAAAGACTCATGACGGAAAATGCTGTCCACATCCGGAGAAAGAACTATGGAGTCTGAATGCAGATGGAAGCAGACTATTTGGTCTTTTCTTTTGTTGTTTTGTTTTGTTTCTTCTTTCTCTTGGTTCCTCCCTTAGTTCTAATTCTTCTTTATATCATGACTAATGAGAAAATGTTTAATATGAATGTATGAATAGAGCCCTTGTCAGATTGCACACTGCCTTGGGGAGGGGAAAGGAGGAGAGGGAGAAAATTTAAAACTCAAAATCTTAAGGAAGTGAATGTTGAAAACTCAAAATAAATAAATTTTTAAAGAAATGCTTTATAATGTTAATAATATAATTAATTTATAATTATGTTTATAATTAATAAAAAATATAAATATAAAATAAATGAAAAGTATTGATGGTTCTAAATGCTCTATATGAAGCCTGTCCCTTGCCCTTTGGGTAATATTCAATTTGAATTCTTCAGAGAATTTTGTTTTCCAGGATTGCTGGTTGTCTGGGCTCACTGGAAGTATATTGCTTTTATCAAGGTGGACCTTCATTTAAGGAAGAAACTTGGGAATCATTAAAAAGAACTGAATAATGTCTTAAATACAATCAAAACTTCCCTCCTCTTCAACGTTCTGTGTAGTTTATTACATGGCTTTATGGGATAAACCAGTTTTATGGGATATCAATCAAAATACATATAAGTGAAAATAAAGTACAATTGAGGGGGAATGGGATCTGTTTCATTAGGGTAGAGGGTAAAAGTGGATTCTACTTGGATTCTGGTCCCAGTCAAAGGGTGGGTGAGGTGGTCAAGGTGTCTGTGGGGCTCCTGGATGTTCATCCATTATGTGATAAGTACTCTGTAAAGCCACTTTAGGTCTGAATGCCTCAACCAACATGTGGGTGACTGGCCTCCCAGGATGGAGGTGGGCTTTAGGGGAATGGAATTCTATTGTGAATTTAAAGATGGGGATATTGCTGCCAGTTCTCTAAAGAAATTCCAGGATTGGGGCAGGTAGGTGGCACAGTGAATAGAGAACCTGCCCTGGAGTCAGGAGGACCTGATTTCAAATCCGACCTCAGACACTTAACACTTAACTAGCCATGTGACCTTGGGCAAGTCGCTTAACCTCTATTGCCCTGCCCTCCCCCCTCCAAAAAAAAAAAAAGAAATTGTAGGATTGCTCTCAGTTGGTGAGTGAGGTGTGCTATATGCAGCTGTTTCAGGGCCAAGTCTGATTAAGCCCCGTGCGTGAGACACTAAGGATAAAGAATGGTGGTCAACGGTCCATTTAAAAAGGAGGTGAGGTTACTGTAAGCAGCCTCCTGGAGATCTCCAGGGCAACGTCAGCCATTACAGGGGGAGTGGTGTCCTGAAACCAGCTCTAAATAGATGATTCAGTTTTTCGTTGTGAGTATTTATCCTTGGGAAATTGATAATTTTGTATGTATTACAAAACGTGGCTTAATTTATTTTTCTACTACTTGTCTAGACTTAAGGGAGCAATGAAGAAAATGTTAATACTGTAGATTAAATTTAAGTGCCCTGCATACACTCCACCCCCAGCCCACAGAGTGGTTATTAGACATTTACTAGTATGTTCCCTGGGGCTCAGGAGGTTCTCTCAGGTTTGAGGGTAAATGGGTTCTGACTGTTCATGTATCTCTTTAACTGAAGGACATGGGAATATAACTAGGGAGGGGCTCTAGGTCTGTGCTTGGTTTGCTGTCAGGAGATGGAGGGGTGCTCTATGCTGCTGCTTCAGGGATTGGAGTAAATGGAATGGCTTAGAGGAGAGACAGTGTCCATGGGGAGAGGGGTCCAGGAACCCTTTTTAGTGGAGGTGGGCTGCAAGTTCACCCTGGAGAAATTCTGTCTATGGTCTAAGTAAGGTGAGTGGGCACGGAGCAGCTGCTGGGAGGCACCTTGTCTGTCTCAGGCAGGTGGGCGTGAATCCTTGTGACTGCAAAGGGACCCAAGGGTGTGTCTGTATAATGACCACAGGTCTAGTAGTTCACTGGTCCTTGTCTGCAAAAACACATCAGATGTATCTATGATTGTTCCTTCTTTGGTATTAACCTCTCTCTTAAGCCCTTATCTCTATGCCTGATTATTTTCCTGATGAGTTTCTGTATTGCTATAACAAATTCATTGTGGAGGTCTCCAACTTATGTTTGATTTCCTTTTGTCCACTGAAGAGTAGTCTTGACTCAGGCTGGTACCATGTTAGTTCAAGATGAATGTTGAGACAAAAAGAAGCACCTGCAAGTCATTCAACAAAAGAATATGCAACAACAATGTAGTACAGGTACACTATGACCACCTGGTGTCTATATGGAAATATGATTGGCCTACAAGGCAGAGTGTGGTGCTTATTTCCTGAGCCACTTAATTTAACTCTTGTTGTGGGGGAAAATAGGATTCTTCAGAGACTTTATTCAGTATCTTGAATGAACTGAATGGTTGAGTTGCATTTATAGGAGTACAAAAAAATAGCAAAGAATAGAGTCAGACCAAGGAGGAAAATACCCCAATGGTCCAGGCAGACAAAGGACATGTAGAGATAGTCAAGAAGACCTGATAACTAATTGTATATTTAAGAGAATGAGGAGATGATGAGGAGATGTGAATCTGGCTAGATTTCTTAAACCTTATTCTGCTACCTGCATTGTAGAGCTGCACCAAACTGGTATTTTTGTTCTCTCTCACATGTGCCACTATCTCTAGTCTTTGTACAGGCTTTGTCCCATGCCCAGAACACATTCTCTTCACATCTGCCTCTTAGAAAAAATCCTTGCTCTCCTTCAATCCTCTGTAGGGTCATCTCCTACATGAAGCTTTTGCAAATACTATCCAGTTACTC
The DNA here is from genome assembly GCF_028583685.1 of Petaurus breviceps papuanus. Lineage (NCBI taxonomy): Eukaryota > Metazoa > Chordata > Mammalia > Diprotodontia > Petauridae > Petaurus > Petaurus breviceps. Next base: position 23,942,864 of record NW_027187352.1, read on the forward strand.
TAATCCCTACCTCCATTTGTAATTTCCTTGTATGCATTTGGTATTTATATTTTTATATCATTTCCCCTATAGAATATTAGCTCCTTGAGGGAACTTTCTAGATCATAGAGTGTCTGGAACCTGGTAGGTGGTTAATGAGTGATTGTTGATTGAATGATTGATTGGGTAATGGGAAGGATTCTGGTGTCTACCCTGGAAATGGAAGTTAGGTTGAATGTTGCTTTGGGATTGGAAGATATGAGTTCTATGTTGAATATGTTAAGTTGGAGAAAACTGGGGGGCTTCTAAGGTACTATTTACCAGGCAGTTAGTGCTGGAGACAATTTTCCTTCCTCCAACTGAAAAAAAAATTCAGAAATTGTTCAAAAGCTTTGAATAGCAGTTGTGCTGAAATGAAAATTTGGATAAGGGTTAACTAGGATAATGTTTGTTGAATTAGAATGAATTTTGATGTAATATCGTTATGCTAAGTTTTCCAGTAAAATGACTTCCCCTTTATGCATCCTCCCTTACCACAATTTCTTGGGATTGAATACTCCTGGGCCTGTCAGATTCTTTGTTGATTACTCCTCTAAAATAATTGTGAAAATTGCCTCTGATATGCATCGTTCCCAACTATGAGATTAGGAGGTGGAAATAGCTTTATGCTTCCTTACTTATCTATTTGAGGGGAGTGGATGAATAGGAGGCCAAAGAAAGGTCCCTACCACCCATTTTCTCATCTTCTTATTCAGGATCATGGCTTCAAAAGAGATGGTTCCAGATCCCCAGGATCTGCTTACCTGTACCATTTGTCAGGTCCCAGACCCAGAAACTAAAGTCCATGGACACAGTTTTTGCCAGTCCTGTCTTAGCAGTGGAATGCTTTCCATGACTTTATCTCGAAATGAATGCAAGGAAGTCTCCCAGTCACAAGCTTTTAAAAGCACTTCAAGCAAAAGCAAAATGGCTGACACTGTTAAGCAACATCAGCAGTATCCTGAGGGACCTGTGTGTGAAAGACATCAGGAGGCCCAGAAGCTCTTCTGTATGAATGACGAGATCTTTCTCTGTATGTCCTGTTCAAAATCCCAGGAGCATGAAGCCCATGAAGTCTGTCCTCTAGAAGAGGCAGCTGAGGAGTACAGGGTAAGTAACATGGGGCAAGACAATTCTCCAGGGACCTTCATGGCTTGATAGAGCCTTCCCCACTGCTATTTGGACTGTTCCCATGCTAGTCTCTATCCCAGTTAAGAACTCTGTAAATCAAATGGTGCTAGCTTTCCAGGCCTTCTGGATGCCTTAGCTCCTGCCCTTTGCTGGCATACTAAACCTTCCTAATAGAGTAATTGTACTCATGTTTCTCTTGTAGAAGAGACTGCAAGACCATCTGAAACGTTTAGATGAAAATTTAAAAGATGTCAAGAAACTAATAGTTGAGGAGAAAGAAGTACCTCGAACCTGGGCCATAGTATGGACAGTAAGTGTATCTTCTCCAATAAGTTTGCTTATCCCTTATGTTCAGGACTCATCAGACAGATGAGGAAACTGAGGCACAAAATGGCCAAGTTAATTCTCCACATTTTTCTAGGTAGGGACTATAGAAAACTGGATTCAAATCCAGATCTTAAGTGACATGAAATCCTATGTTGTATGTTAAGCTCTCTGAAAGCAAAGCTATTCTTTATGTATACATTGCCCTTGCTGACCACCAAGCTGGGTTTTCCTGCCTCTGATCCTTCTACTTTTGAAAGCACAGCAAGGTGGGAGCAAAACTATAGCAGGGTACTAAAGTCAGAATCCCAGAATTTGAGAATGTCAAGGGACTCAGTATTCATCTTCTCTCATATATAAAAGGAATTCAACTATAGCATAACTTGACAAGGGGCTATCTAGTCTCTCCTTGAAGACCTCCAAGGACAGGGAACCCTCTACCTTTCAAGGCAACCCATTACATTTTGTTAAGAAGTTTTACCTGACATAAAGCCTGAATTATTCTCTTTGCAACCTCTGCCCCTTGCTCATGGTTGTGCCCACAGTATCAGACAAAACAACTCTAATTTCCCTTCCCTGAGACAGTCCTTCATGTATTTGGTCCCCACCCCCCACTGAATTATATATTTTTTTTCTTCCAATTCCAAGTTCCTTCACATATTTGAATGCTAATCTGGATCCTCCCTTCAGTCTTCTGTTCTAGCTAATCATTCTAGTTCTTTCATTCCACTCATGAGCTGGATTTCAAGGACCTACAGCATTATGAATACCTTGCTCTGTATGCTCTAGAAGAAGTCTGAGGAGGACAGAAAGATTCTACCACCCCTTTTCCTAGGAGCTCTGTCTCTTTTAAGGTAGCCCAACATTTCATTATGTTTCTGTTGTTTGACTGTTACATCACACTGCTAACCCTGTTGTCTTCTCTTCCCGCACTCTGTCTCTGTCTCACCCCCTCCCACACTCTGTCTCTCTTACGGATATAATTGTATTGATCGACCAAATGGTATATGAACACTTTGTCTTTTGAGGGGCCTAATTCCAAAGTATCCTACTGAATAGCTGAAACTATTAAGCTCTACCAACAGAACTTTAAGGTGCCTATTTTTCCAAAGTCTTCCCAACATCTTTTGAGGGTGTGAAGTGAGCCCACAGAGGTATCTTAATTTGCATGTCTCTAGATATGAATGATTTAGAACATTTTTTTTCCCTTATGCCTATGATTACTTTCTTTGAGAACTACCTGTTCATATACTTTTTTCCATTTACTCATGGGGTGATGACTCATTCTTATAAACTTGAATCAAATCCTTACATGGCTTGAAAATGAGACTTTATCAAAGAAACTTGCAGCTAAGATTTTTTTTCTACTTTTCCTATCTCCCTTCTAATTTTATGCACTCAAAATTGCCTGTTTTATGTTCTGTGATCATTTGTATCCCTTGCTTGGTCATGAACTTTTCTTTTTACCCAATATTTGCTAGATTGTTGAAGAATAAGTACAGTTTGCAAATTATAGGCAATGAAGTTGATTCCAATTCCCAAGAAAATGCTAGCAAGGATCCTTAAAAAGATGCTTGTATGTGGAAAACATTCTACAACTTTGTGTTCGACTGTCTCCTTATTTTGAATATTAACCAACCTATCAGCCATATTCTATCATTTTCAGCATAATTTTCCTTTATAGAGAAAACAGAAGCAAAATAAAAAGTTATATCTTCTTTATTATGTACAATCTTGTCCACCCCAAGCAAAGGCCCTCCCCTTTGGCCTTACAATCTTGTCCACCCCAAGCAAAGGCCCTCCCTTATGGCCTTGCTTATGTTTTTCTTTTATACATCTTTTCCCCACTTAAAATCTAAGTTTGACAGTGACATTTTGGAGCAGCTACATTATTCTTTATCCTAGATAATTCCCCCTTTTCCTTCTTACTGGAATTATTTTTTCTATGCCTCCAGAATTTCATTCTTGAGTATCTCTTAGCCCTTCTATAGCATTTAACAGATGAAATCTAAGTCCAGAAATGTTGACTGAAAGAAATTCTCAAGTTTACCAGTTAGATGGCAGCAGAATCGGGACTCAAATCCATATTTCCTAAATCTTCCTGGTACAGTGTTCTTTCCAGTAAATGTCACACAAATCAGGCAGTCAAGGTGAGGTTTGACCAATGCCACTTGTCCTGTATACAACTGACATCTGATGAGCGTGTCCCACTGTAGGAACAAGTGAATATGTCAAGAGAAGTACTTGAAGAAAAATTTCAGGAAATAAGTGAATTTCTAAGTGATGAAGAAGAGGATGTACACAGTCTTGTGGAGCTGAATGAAGAGGAAAATGAGATGTTCCAGAATCTGATAGATCATGAAGCCCAGGAAAAAATAAAGAACATCCAAAAAAAGAATAGGAGCAGGCTCCAATTATCCCAACATAGCAAAGACCTGAGGGAGATGGTGACAATGTTGGAAGAAAAGTCTCAGATGTCAGATGGGGGCCTGCTGCAGGTAAGAAAAATGTCTACTATTGTGGGGCAGTTGTATAGAACTCTAGACAAAGTAGTAAAACATTGCCTAATGGCAAATGTATGACAAGGTATTTTGTTGTCTCTTCAGTTTACCTATCTGGGCCTCCTCTCTCTATTTAGTCACCCAGGTCCCTAACCTCTGAGTCACTCTTGACTCTTCCCCCTCCATCCACCCTCATATCCATAGAGTGGCCAAATCTTTGTTGAACCAATTCATGTGATCTTCCTACCTAAATCTTTTCTCTTTTTTACTCCTAGGACATAGGAGACACTCTGAGCAGGTATGCTATCATTCTGAAGAAAGATAAGTGAGTAGTTTGAGATGGAATACAGGGGTTTGGAGAAAGCAAAATATGGGCTATGTTTTAAAACAGGGTAAGGAAGCCTGTGGTGCCAAAGAGGATGCAAAAGGAGGCAAACAGGAATGGTAACTGAATCTTTTCTCTATAGGAGTGAATCACTGCTAATAAAAAGGCCAGAACCTTTCACTCCACAACTGAGCGATTCTTATTGCGTGAATTTAAGCAAATTTCTCAAGAAATTTCAAGGTGAGGCCCAGCTTTTTGACTATGAGTCTAGATTTGGTCTTCCTCAGAAGGGTAAATAATGTACCTTTTGGATCTCTTGGTTGTTAGAAATATATTGCCGGGGGCAGCTAGGTGGCGCAGTGAGTAAAGTGCAGGCCCCAGAGTCAGGAGGACATGAGTTCAGATCTGGCCTCAGATACTCAACACACACACACACACACAAAATTTAGCCGTGTGACCTTGGGCAAGTTACTTAATCCCAATCACCCCCCAAAAAG
>NW_027187353.1:0-1027 GCF_028583685.1 Petaurus breviceps papuanus
GAGCGAGGGCGGAAGGGACATTGGATTCCATAAAGAGCGTGGACGAGGAGCCCAGCCCTGCGCCGCCAGCCCAGACCATACCAACTCGGGGGCGCTCAGAGTCCAGAGAGGCTTAGATCCGTGTGGATTGGAATTTGGGGGAGGTCTGCACGGAAGAGGTGCGGCCAGCTGGGCCCTGAACGATACGGGTGGAGGTTCCTCACACAGATCCCCTGCTTTCTAAGTGACTGATGAGTGGAACTGAGGTCCTTCCAATACGAGCAAAGCATGCATAGAGCTACTCTGGTGTGATGGTAAGCACACTGGCCTTGAATTCCAGAAGACCTGGGTTTCAGTCTTCATCCTGGCATTTGCTAGTAAGCAAGTAAGCCCTTTGAGCCTTAAGTTTATCAAGCAGTTAAATGGGCATATTAATATTTGTCCTATCTCAGGGCAGCTATGTGGCCCAGTGGAGTCAGGAGAACCAGAGTTCAAATCCAGCCTCAGACACTTAACACTTATACTAGGTGTGTGACCTTGAGCAAGTCACTTAACCCCAATTGCCCTGCCCTCCCCCCTTCAAAAAGGAAAAAACAAAACAAAACCAAAAACGTGTCCTATCTTCCTCACAGTGTGATTATGAAAAAAGTATCAAACCATGAGGTGCTGTTGAAACTTAAATTATTTTTTTTTATTGTCACCAACAACTCCTGCTTTAGCCATTCCCCTTATCTTTCCACATCTAAATTCTTTTCTTCCTTCCAGGTCCTGCTCAAGTACCTCATTCTCCAGTCTCTCCAATCTTCTGTGATTGTTTCCTCCTTAAAATCCCTGTTTAGAATATTGTTTCACTTGACACTCAGCACATCTTTGTAGTGGATAAAGTTCTGGGCTCAGTCGTGAAGATCTAGCCTGTAAGTATCTGAGGCTTGATTTGAACTCAGGTCTTTCTGACTTCAGACCCAGTGCTCTGTCCACTGAGCCACCTAGCTGCCTCCAATGATAGATAGATAGATAGATAGATAGATAGATAGATAGATAGATAGAT
>NW_027187353.1:1037-11643 GCF_028583685.1 Petaurus breviceps papuanus
GATAGATAGATAGATAGATAGATAGATAGATAGATAGATAGATAGATAGATAGATAGATAGATAGATAGATAGATAGATAGATAGATAGATAGATAGATAGACAGGTAGATAGATAGACAGGTAGATAGATAGGTAGGTAAGTAGATAATACCTACAGTAATTATGGCACAGGTTTGTTGGGAGGCTCAATTGAATATTTTATGAGCATCCATTATTATTGTCAGTATTATTTTCTGCTGTGTGTCCATAGATATCTCAAATCAGATTGCAAGCCCTTCAAGGGCAGTAGCCAAGTCTAATGAGTGAGGGAGTTTTATCTTCTGCCACCTAGCCCCATTCCTAAATAGCTGAATACAAAACATAATAAACAATAGAATGTAAGCTTCCTGAGGGCAAGCACAGCAACTTAGTAGGTGCTAAAAATAATGTTTACTTAATAAATTGAAGTGAACTGTCTGGAGTCCCAATGTTTCACATTTTGAGATTTCATGAGTGTGTGATTTGCTCTTTGGGATCCAAATGGAATGGGAAGATGATGGAGGGGAGTTTCTTTCCTTTTTTCCACAATCCTCTGTAAGGTTGAAAAATTAGAATAAGGACTCATCCCTCCCATCTGTTTCATCTCAATATTAATTTCTAATGCTGAGTCTGAGATATTAGCACATACTGGCATCAGGCAGTACTTCAGGGCCCCAGATGATCTCATCTAACAGGAAAATCTAACATCTCTACATCCAAGGTAGCAGAGACATACCATAAAGGGGTTTACAATAGGTTAGACATAGAGCTGGAAAAGACCTCAGAAACCAAGAAGTCCAGTCCTGTTTTACAAGTGAGGAAATTGAAGCCCAGCAAATTTAAGTGACTTAGTCAAGGTGACATAGGTGTTAAGGGTAAGAGGTGGGGTCTGACTCTAATAGAGACAGGACCCCTGAATCCCCCAACTTGGTCTCTTGAGTTGGGGCTTGATAGGAAGCCCCCAGGTTTCCTCTGTTACAGTATCAGAGACATGGGAGGCAGAGAGAGGAACACTTTAGTCATTCTGCCTCTGATCAAGAAAACTAATATGGATGAACTTTCTGAGACCAGGCTCCTGGTTCATGATGATGAGAGGTTTTAGTTTACAGCAGCAGGGGCCAAGGGGCAGCTAGGTAGCACAGTGGATAGAGCACAGGGCCTGTAGTCAAGAAGACTAATTTTGCTACGTTCAAATCTGGCCAAAGAACCTTACTAGATGTGTGACCCTGGACAAGTCACTTTACCCTGTTTGCATCAGTTTCCTCATCTATAAAATGAGCTGGAGAAGGAAATGGCAAACCACCCCAGGATCTTTGCCAAGAAAAGCCCAAATGGGGATGAGAGCGAAAGCACATGGAGCTGAGAGTTAGGAGACCTGGGCTACTACCCCAATCAATTGGTTGTGACAAGTTAGATAATCTCATCTATAAAGGTACATTCATCATCTTGGGCCACCTCACAATGAAATAACCATGGTATTCATTTAAAAAACCACCTCAAGTGACTGCTGTGTCACTGTACTAATACTTAGGGATAATGAAAATAAAAATGGCAGCCCCTGCCCTCAAGGAGATTATATTCTATTATTATTCATATAGGGATAGGAACTGTTTCCATGATATCATTGGCATAGGGAACTTGAAGATGAGGACATGCCCTCTGCCAGTGCCAGTCAACATCTTCTCTGCCACTTAATAGTATAAAGAATTGCCCTAATGCACTCAGTGGTTAAGGGACTTGTCTAGGGTAATACAACCAGGATGCATCAGAGGCAGCACTTGACCCCAGGTCTTCTGGGCCAACTCTATCCAATACACCATGGTCTCTTTCAGCATTATCATTCCAATAGCTGACATCTATCTATCTATTCACACATACATACATATGTGTATGTATGTATATATGTCTATATATTCATACCGTGTTTCCCCGATAAGACCTATCCCAAAAATAAGCCCTCCCCTTACTGTGTAAGATTCCTCTAAAATAAGCCCTCCCCCGAAAATAAGCCCTATTGAGATTGCTACTGTAGTGAAGGTGATCCCCTGCGCTACATGCTACATTACGGTACCCTCTGTATGCACCTTCCCTCCCCCTCCCCCCCGGTGAAACGCACGCAGCGCTCCAAGCTGCATCCAATCAGAGCTGCAGCAGTGAGTGCGTCATCCTGTTCTTCCCCAGTGATTTGCTTGCTGGCGCCATTGAGAGCAGTGCCTCAGAGGAGAGCTGAGGCAGTACAACATAAGCCCTCCCCTGAAAATAAGCCCTCTGGTGTTTTTCTTTCCAAAAAAATTAATAAGACAGTGTCTTATTATCGGGGAAACACGGTATATATTATATAGCTTTCAAAGTGCTTTACACACATTGATTCACTTTATCTTCACAAAATCCTTTAAGATAGGTATCATCATTAACACCAGCTCAGAGCTGAGACTCCCCCAGGGTCACACAGCTAGTAAAGGTCTGGCTTGGTGTAATGGGAATGTAAATTTAAAGATCTTCCCTGCCCCTAGGCTAAAGTGCACCTGGAGCCTGGGGTGGGAGGCTTGTTTTTCAGTAGATACTTCTTGATTGGCCAGTGAGTCAATAAGGTTGTTACATTCTCTGAGCCAGGAGAAGGCTATATAAGCCCTGATGTGTAGCTTTGTTTTGGGGCTCACTTTGAGAAGTGTTCTGTGATTTGATAAGATGAAACTCTGGAAAGCTGTTGTCCAGAGCCCCCCGGCTTTGAAATCCAGATGTTGTTTGGTATGGATGTAATGGCTGGACAGTTTGAAATCTGTCTACTTGATCTGTTTCTGTCTTGATAATTCTGCCTGTATACTTTGAAGTTCGGGGTGCTGACCTTTTTCCCCTGAACAAGGTAAACGATGTATGTCTGACTGATTAAAGTAAGCTTGTTAACCCATTTTGAATTGCTTTCCTTTATCAAAGCAGATCCAAGAACCTGTGGTGGCAGCAAACCCTGAGGACGCTTGGGGTGCTTGCCACTACACTTGGGAATTGAACTAAGAGACCTGAACCCCAGGTGCCAAGTTTAGTCTCTGTCCATCAGCTCTAGCCACTCAGCTCTCTGCATGAAGTTTGTCAGCCTTCCTGAAGCAAGGTCATGAATGACTTTGAAAACTTAAAAATGATGTGTGATATAAGGTGGTATCATTATCACTCTGGAATATTGCTTAATAGCAATTCCTCCCTTCTGGGGCTCCAGAAATCTCCATTTCAGAGCAATTCTGGTTCTCTTCCCTCAGACAGAGGGATTCCTTATCTGAGATAATGAAATTCAATCCATTATTTCCGATGGGGTTTTCTAGGCATGGTTGAGGGAGGCCAAAAGATTCATTTGATCAATAAAGGTATCGTTTTTATTTCCCAGCGGTCTCATGAAGGGAATTTATGTTCCTTTGTGTAATGAAAGCCAGAATGCCAACCTGGAAATGGTGTCTAGCCACGGGGCTTCATATTAGAATTTACAGGTGTCCCAAAGTTTCAAAAACCTTCCAGGTAAACCAGTCCCTTGGCTTTAATTATAGTCTGCTTAATAGAGACTCTTACCTTTTCTGAATTCTCCTGGTACTTTTCTTCCTCTATTCTCCTTTATGATGGCCATAGGGTCTTAAATTTAGAGCTAGGAAGGACTTTGGAAGTCATGGAAAGTATGCTTATAATTGAGAGTGGCAGAAGGGGCCCCTTTACTGATAGATAAAATAAGATACAGAGATTAGGGGACTTGCTTGAGTCATCTGGCTAATCAGTGATGAAGACAGGTAAATCCTTGAATCCTGACTTACCCTTTCCTCAGAGTAAGGTGTTCTAGAGCCACCAGCAAAGCTGAATGTTTTTTATACAAAATTACTTTCCTGACCATACCATGTGGTAAACAGCCACTCTCGTTCTCTGGTCACCCTTGGAGCCCCATCCAGAGAGACACAGCTTGGGTCTGGAGCCCATGACCAAAGGACTGAATGCATGAAGCCAGTGAGGCTAGTAAACTCCGCCATGTGACCACACAGAGAGGCTCCCATTGGAGGAGGTCTATCCCCAGCCCGCCTCTAGCCCCTACATTTCAGAGATTGGTCAATACTCCTCCTACTTGTTTTGGAATCCAACTTTGAAGGGCCCTCCCATCACCTGAACTTTGTACTCTTTGTGGTTGCCTTGATCTCAGCCCAGTTACCACAGCAGTGTTTAAAGTCCACCTCGCTGGGGAGCACCTAAGCTGAATGCTCTCCATAATCCCCTTTCGAAGCTTTTTTGGTACCACCCAGGCTGGTCGTTGGGCACCTGGGCTTCCCAGCAAGGCCAGCTGGGGTCTAGGGAGAGGACTTGTCTTCTTCACTCGGCTACAGGATGAAGCTACTTATCAGAGCCCTCTTATTGTGGCTGAGTCTAAGGGGCTGTGCAGCCCAGAGTGAACGGAACTCCGAAACTGGGGAATCCTATTCTGACTGGGGTCTTCGGCAAATCCGAGGCAGCTTTGAATCAGTCAACAGCTATTTTGACTCCTTTCTTGAACTGCTAGGAGGGAAGAATGGGGTTTGCCAGTATAGATGCAGATATGGTGAGTCCTATGTCTTTCTATATCAATGTCAACTCTGTAGCTTGGGAACTGCCTGTCCTCTTGGAGGAGAAACTTGTCCCACAATTCCCATCTGTCATGGTCTTCCCTGCCCCCACTGTCCTGCTGGCTGCCAAAGGGCCTTCTACCTTTTCATTGCCTTTGCAGTTTGCCTGTGGTGGGGTAAGGGATAGATAGGGTGGAGTGAGGGCAGAGGCTGTCACTTGAAGACCCAGGATGGGCGTGTAGATTGCATGCAGGAAGAGGATGAAATGAAGAAGAGAAGAAATATGACTGAACATCTGGAGAAAATATCCTAAATAGCTGCCAGCTGGTGAAAGAATCTCCCCAGGGGCAGACTATTGTACCAGGGAGGTTTTGAACCTGTCATTCTATAGTTGAGTTACTTCGCTCTGCCTTTGCTCCCATTTAATGTGATGCAGTGGATGGAGAGCTCGATTTCCTCCTAGGTGTGTGATCGAGGGAAAGTCATTCTAGTCATTTCCCTAAACCTCAGGAAACTCTCTAAGACTAGAAAGTCACAACTGCATTGCATTTACAGCAATAGAGGGAGTGCTCACCTGTGGGAGTTCCCCTATCCGTGACATCTCAGGTCCTTGATGCATCAATTCGTTTTCCCTGAGTTATTATGTGTGGTTGAAAAGAGCCATGGAGGGGCAGCCAGGTAGCACAGCGAGTAAGAGCACCGGCTCCAGTGTCAGGAGACCTGGAGATCGAATCCCGGGCTCAGACACTTAGCCCCCACCCAGAAACACCTGGCTGTGTAACCTTGAACAAGTTACTTAAACCCTGATTGCTTAAAAAAAAAAAGGAGCCATGGAAACATAATTGGTATGGATGATGGGTATCTTCTGATGCTGATGCCTGACCCTGAGTGGAACAATAGTAGAAATCTGGTAGAGAGTTCAAATCCCACCTGTGACACTTGATGCCTAAATGACCATGGACAAGTCACTTTGAAACACACACACTCACATACACCTCCCCCCTCCCACACACACACATATTTTAGCCTAAGGAAAAACCCAAGACTAGGTTACTCCAATGCACTAGAAATGTCCAAGGACATCCTAATTTTCTTAAACTTCAGAGTCAAGGAACTTTCTTAGGAGCCACCAGGGAAAAAGAAAAATGGCTGGATACAGCAGGGACAGAACAAAATATTCTGTGGTCAATACTTTTTGCACTGATTGGGGATGGAATGGAGAGGGAAGCTGTCCCTTCACTCCTAATTTTGTTAACATTACATAGACTTACCTATCTAAGGCCAATGACAGGCTGTGATGGGGTAGTAGGCAAGCCAACTTTGGAACCTGTAAGAATTGGATTCAAATCCTGCTACTCTGGTGAGTTTCCAACACCAGAGAAAAAGAGTCCCAAAATTTCTCTCCTCTTTTCCCTCCTCCTGAAGCTGGACTAATTCATACCTGGCCCATTCAAGTCAAACCAAGTAAAATTGTTTGGGGTGGGGTTGGGTGGGAGAGGATTCAGGGTTTAATGTTATCATTAAAGCATGTTATTATCAATTTGGTTTCTGGATAGGAGTGAAGCAGTGTGTTATAGTGGAAAGGATATGCCTTGGAGTGGGGAAAGGGACCTGGATTCAAATTTTACCCCAGGTATTTGCTAACAGTGCAACCCTGGGCAAGTCACTTCACCTGAGTCTCAGTTTCCTCATCTGTAAAATGGAAGTGATAATAATATCCCTCAGTGACAGAATTAGAGGAGTTAAAGACTTCAGTGCCCCTTGTAAATCCCAAAGTACTAGTTAAGCGTCAGCTATTACTAGGAATGGAGTTTGCTCATTTCTGTCACCTGAATAAACACAGGTACTGTCTCCCCCAGAAAACCTAAGAGATAAGGCTCTAGTTCTTCAAATATCTCCGTGGAGAAGTAGTTCCTAGAATATAAGAATTGCAGGACTTTTCCAGGAAAATAAGGCTGCTCCTCCTTTTCCTCCCCCAATAAAACAGCAGTAGAAGGCCCCAGCTCAGTAACCTGCAGTGTCAAAGCTCCCGGCTGGGTAGGGTTGAGATTAGGGCCTCTGAAACTTGGGGAAGAGATAAGAAGGAGCTAGCCTGAAGGAAAACAAAGCCCCTACTTCAAATGCAGGAACTTTTCCAAGGAGGGGCCCTGGGCCAAAGAGGGTTTTGAATCTGGTTATCTATCTCTGGAGGCAGAGAGATCTGAGGATTTGGGGGGTGATTTCAACTTATTAGAAGCATCTTCTGAAATCATAATGGGAAACAAAAAATTCTTTCAATGTACAAAAGCCCCTCTTTGTCAGCCTTCCTGTGACCTTAACAATCAGCCAGGACATTTTTCCATCTCAGTTTACTGACCCACCCATGAAGGGATCTGAGGCACAGTATTGTCCCTTGAAAGAGCGACAGTGACCAGATAAAGCAGCTTAGAATCAAGTACTCCCAAACTGAACTTACTGGATTTTTTCACTTTTTGAAGTTTTGTTACCTTTTACTTTAAAAAAATAGTTTATTATTTTTATTTTTAAGTACCAAATATTAAAAAAAAAACAAATCTGTCTTTGACACTACCTCCCACCCTTATTGAGCAAATTTAAAACAAAGGAACAAACAAATCTGAAAAACAAAGTTCTCAAAAAATAACTACATATTCCAGCAAAACAAATTTCCACATTAGTCAGGTCTGAAAATGTATGTCTGTTTCTCCATTTTAAATTCATTACTTCCCTCTAAAGATGAGTGGAATGTTTCATCTTTATTCTTCTGCATTAATGGCTTATCATTGCACTAATTGGAATTCTAAAGTCTTTCAAAATTACTTTTCCTCCGATGTTATCGTTGTATAAATTGTTCTCCTGTTTCTTCTCTCTTGGCACCAGTTCACAATAGGCTTCCCGGTTTCCTCAGAAAATTGTCTTACAGAGTTTTTTTTGCAATAGTTTCTTGTTGTGATCTTTCATTTTTTCAACACCTCCATTTAGTTCTGGCTCTCCCTCTGAGAGGCAGGTGACAAGTCCTTTCGAATTTTGTACTTATTCGTCACCAAGTTGCTGTGTCTAAAAGACTTCATCACTTGGCCAGCCTTCTAGTGATTCAATTCAATTCAGTTCAACATCCTGTATCTCCTATATGCCTGACATTGTATTAGACTGGGGAGATAAAGACAGAGAGGAAAGAAGTCATGACCTCAAGTAGATTGCATTTTACTGGGAAGGAACTACAGGATTTTCTGGGAAGAGGAAGAGCCCAGATAACTGCTGGAATCAGGAAGGGTCTTTTGCCAGAGATGGCATGTGAGCTTAGCCCAGAAGGGAGCTGGGATCCCGGGAGACTGTGTTGAAGGGACAGCTTGTGCTATGCTGGGAAGAGTGGGGGATTGGATGAAGAAAGAGGAGGTCAGAAGCTCTGCAAATGCAGCTAGGTGTGGTCTTCAGTTGATAGAACAGGACATCATCTGAAAGCTCATAGGACCTGGCAGAGCTCTCTGCTGTTGTAACCATTGAGAACCAAGGTCATTTCTGTACCATGATGAGACGCTGAATTTCCATGGAGTCTTCCATGTCATAGACACTGGTGGTGTAAACCAAACATTAGTGTGAGAGTTTGAGAAGATTAAAAACTTCTTCCGGAAAGAAAGGGCTATATCTTTAAGGTACTCCTGTTGTATATGTTCTCAGTTTCTTTCTGGGCAAGAATGCAAGCCTGACTCTCAGACTTCCACAACAGAATGTCAACTCTGCTTTCCTCATATCTGATATAAAAAACATACAAGTTTCCCTTTAATCGGCAGTGTACTAATATTTGCTCTCATTTGGAGGGTTTGCTCATGAAAAGACATATATATATGTATGTATATATATACATATATATATAGGATATACATAGCACTTATTGACAGCTTGCTTCAGACATTTGATGCTTGACAATTTGTTTAATTCTCCTGGTTTTATCCCTGCATAAAGTTAGATAGCATCTGTGCCAGGTTAACTCAGCCCCCAAAAGAAATATCTGCATTGAGGGATATGATGGCCTCTCACCAATGGATACAATATCCTCTTGTCGATTAGAACTCTCCATTTGTACAGTGTTCTTGTAGCTGTGGTTGAGAAAGCACCCACTACGTCTCTCAATGTTCTTTGGAAACAAGGACCTACTCAATCTATTCTTTTTAGAAAGTTATTGATATGATTTGTTTTGGAAGAGCAGTTGCCAATCTGCTGTGGTCAAGGGGGTTTCCTCACCAGGAATTCCCTACACCAATGAAATCATGTGCCCAGGACTCTCCAACCCCTCTCGCAAATCTCCCCAAATTTTCATTTTTGTATAATTTACATTCTCCAATATTCCTTTCCCAAAGGAACTTGATTGGAGAGCTATACCTTATAATAAAGATTTTAAAAGAGGGGGAAAAAAGAGTCAAGAAAAACTGACCAACACATCAACCAAGTTTGACCCACTAGTTCTCTACCTCTGCAAAGAAGAGAGAAATGTACATTTTCTCATCTTTCCTTTGGAGCCAGGCTTGGGCGTTATAACTTTTTAAAATCCTTTTTTCTTGTGCCCTCATTTTTTTAATTTTCAAAATTCTGAACTTAAATGTAAAAGAAAAGCACTATCCACACAAAAGGATTCCATGTGAAATGATGAATATCTATTTCATACCATTTGCTTTTTTTTAAAGCATATAATAAATTTCCCAAGTTACTTTCAAAATGGTCCTGTCTGTGCTTTCTTCTGAAAATCCTCCTCTTCTGCACATTAAAAAAAGTTTCAATGACCCTCCCCCCTTTTTTTTTTGCATCATTTGCTAACCACCCTTCTCTCTTTTTTAATCACCCCATTAAAAAGAAAAAAAAACCCTTGTATCAACTAAGGATAGTTAAACAAAACAAATCCATGTCCAAAAGTCTATTTTTCTGCACCTTGTGCCCATCATCTCTCTATTAGGAGGATGAGTAACACGCTTCATTATAAGTCCTCTGTAGACAGTTAGTCATAGCACTGATCAGAGTTCCTCCGTCTTTCAAAGTTATTCATTTATACAATGCTACTGTCCTCGTATATTTTGCTCTGCTGGTTCTGCTTACTTCAATCTGCATCAGTTCATACTACCCAGGATTCCCTGAAGTCAGCTCTTTCACCCTATGTTATGGTATAATTATATTCCACTACATTCATTTTATCCAGCCACCCCCCACTTGAGCATCCTCTTTGGTCCTAATTCTTTCCCTTTTCCCTTTTGTTTTAATCACCATCCCTTTGCTTATCCCCCAATCAAGAAGTTTACTTTGCTTGTGACTATTCCCTTCCTCTTAATACCTTGTCACCATCACTGCTTATTTCCATTGTACTTCTAAACCTGGCTCTCTGGGTGTTCGATCCTCTTGTCTATTTTAGATAAACAAGAGATTTGTCTGATGCCTCACTCCCATCATCCCTTCTTCAGTGTTTTCACATTCTACTTCTCATGCATCCCAGTTATAAGAAACATCACATTCCACTCCCTTTTTCCTCCTTTCCACACTGGTGCACTCCTCCTTTTACCCTCTCTTCTCTCTTTCTGGTCTCATAGCCCTCTAGAGACCCCTAAGCCTTTTGCCATTGTTGTTGCTGAATTATTGTACCATCCCTTTCAATTGCTCACATAAATATAACTTTCTGGGTTCCCTTGGTTCTTGTGTTTGTAATTCAAGACTAGTCTTTTCATCAGAAGTGCTTGAAAGCATTACAGTAAAGGTCTACTTTTCTGCTGTAGGTATATTCTCAACTTTTCATGTTACAAGCCTGTATCTTTTGTTTTTTTTTTTTTTAATATTTTATTCCAATATCTCTTCTTGTTTTTAGTAGAAGCTGCCAGGTCTTGTGTGACTCTGACTGTGATCACTTGGCACTTGGACATTCTGGATACTTGAAATACCTTTTTTTGTTTTTGACATGAGAACTCTGGGTTTGGATTATAACATTTCTGGGACTTTTCCTTTCTTTCTTTCTTTCTTTCTTTCTTTCTTTCTTTCTTTTCTTTCT
>NW_027187353.1:11653-29153 GCF_028583685.1 Petaurus breviceps papuanus
TTCTTTCTTTCTTTCTTTCTTTCTTTCTTTCTTTTCTTTCTTTCTTTTTCTTTTTTCTTTTCTTTCTTCACTGTGTTCTTTTGTCTTAATAGAACCAGGCAGTTTTCATTTGTGACTTCTTGAACATGGTATTCAGACTTCTAAAAAAAAAACCCCACACATGGCTTTCAGGGAATTAAATCATTTCTCCTAAACTGCTTTAAGGTCAGTTTTTTTTATGTCAGATATCTTATGCTTTCTGTTTTCAGTCTTTTTATTTTGTTCTAATATTTTCTGTTCCATAAAGTCATTGATTTCTGTTTGGTCTATTCTAGTTTTCAGGGACTCCATTTCTTAGGTAAGATTTCCCACTTTCTCTTGTAAGATATTTATTCTTCTTCCAATTCTTTACTCCAGTATTTTTAGTTCATTTTTAAAAATCTCTTGTTTAATTTCTTCTAGGTAGTCATGTAGGCCTTGTGGAAAAATCCAATATTTTCCTTTGTTCCTGATTTCAGTTGTTATGAACTTGCTTTCTCCTTCCAAGGTTAATTTTTGGTTAATTTTCTCAAAAAATTTTTTTTTTTCTGGACAGTGAGTTCTTTCTCCCCAGCTTTAGTTCCCGAAATGGAACTTTGTTCCAGAGTCATGCTGTGCCCACTGCTTGCCAGCTGTGTGACATTGGGTAGAGTGGTTGGCTCCACTTGGTCTCACCCTGGGTCACCTGGGTTCTGACAATGTCTACCTTCTAGGATTAGCCGCCCCCAAGTCTTTGAAGTTCAGGGAGTTGGGTCTTCAGGACTCTCAATAGTGTCTCAGGACAGAGCATTAGGAACCTTGGATCCTCTGAACACCTTCACTGTCCTTGTCATCCTGGTTACTGCTGTTCCTTAAGACTTCTTTTTTTTCTTTTCTTTTTGGAGGGGGGAAGGCAGGGCAATTGGGGCCAAGTGACTTGCCCTAGGTCACACAGCTAGCAAGTGTTAAGTGTCTGAGGCTGAATTTGAACTCAGGTCCTCCTGACTCCAGAGCTGGTGCTCTATTCACTGTGACACCTAGCCACCCCTCCTTGAGACTTCTAAGCCTCATCTCCATCCTGTAGGATTCAGACCATCCTGAGTCTGATGAAAAGACTAGTGCTTTGAATTGCAAACATGAGAATGGAGAAAAACTAAGAAAGATATGTTTGTTTGAGCAATTGAAAGGGCCCTCCACTCTCTCTGCCTTGGGTCCACAGAGTGTCAGAGTCTCTACTGTCTTCTGTACTTGTCTCTCCCCTGTCCCTGGCCCCTGGAAGCCTGTGGGTTTGTCCCTGCTGGCTCTTGCTTTCTGACCATTGCC
The DNA here is from genome assembly GCF_028583685.1 of Petaurus breviceps papuanus. Classification (NCBI taxonomy): domain Eukaryota; kingdom Metazoa; phylum Chordata; class Mammalia; order Diprotodontia; family Petauridae; genus Petaurus; species Petaurus breviceps. Next base: position 12,974 of record NW_027187353.1, read on the forward strand.
TTATCTATTGCCTATGGCTTCATTAGACTTTTTTGGCTATTCTAGGGTGGAAGCATACACTTCCTATAATTTCTCACTGAAATTCTTTATCATTATTTATCATGGAGCAGATTTCAGGTTTTTACTGGAGGAGGTTTGTGAGTGCTGGGCGGTGTGTAGTCATCTTAGCCAGAAATCTTTTGACATTGTAATTCCACAACTTTCCATTTTAATTGTCTTGTTGTTGGCTCTTCCATCGACATTGTTGCAGTTATTGAGTATATTGTTTTCCTGCTTCTGCTTATTTTACTTTGTATCCATTGTCTTTCCATTCTTCACAGTATTCATCACCTTCATTTTTTTCTCACAGCATAGTGATATTACATTCAAATGCCACAGTTTATTGTCTATTCTTGCTTGAGTTCAGTTCCAAGAAAAATTCATTTCTGAAAATCAAATAGTCAGAGTGCCTGAGTTCCAATCATGGTGGCCATTCACTTAATCTGTGAGAACTTGGCCAAATCACTTGACTTTTGGGGGGCTCAGAATGAAAGAGCTGTATTCAAGAGCTCTCAGAGACTTTTCAGCTCTCTATCTATGTCTCCATGATGATTATTTGCAAGCTATCTCTTGTCAGAAAGCAAAAATTATGGAACCTAACCTTCCCTTTCTCTGCCTGGCTTAGCTGTCAGAGACCCAGACTGATTGCTGAAATGTTGTAATCTGATCAACCTTGTTTCCTGGGAATATCTATTTCTACTTTCTTCCAATGGCTTCTGGACTGTTTTTATCTTTTAAGTGTCTTATCTTAAAGATAATTAAATATTCAATTTAATCTATACTTTGCTCCAACTTTTTTGGGAAATAAAATCCAATAGATATCTTAAAATTAAGTGACCACTTCAGACTTGAGAGAAACATAGACATTAAATGGAGGGTTGACAGGGTCTCTGATACATAGGCAGGCCCTATGGTTATTTAAATAAATGACCCCACCTGGGGACTGGGAAATTATCAACTGCCCCTTGCCCTGGTAATAAACCTCAGCCATCCTTGACAGTGACTGAACAGAAAGGCATGCAGAGAGAAAGATAGGTGATAATAATAATAACTCACTTTGTTATCGGGTTTTAAGTTTTACAGAGCAATGTCACCGAGAATGTTCTCTCCTTACCAAATCCTTGGAGATATTTCTGGATTCTGGCTCAAGGGGAGTTGGACTTCTGTCCTTCACTTATAAGGCCCAGAGTTTGCCTCCTTCTCTCCTCTGAAACTCTGCTTTTGCCCCCAATTTATCCCCTACCCTGTTCTCCTTGATATAGCTCACAGACGGTCTTGGACATTTCTAAGGTGTTTTTTTTTTTTTTCCTCCTTGCTAACACAGAAGCAGTGTTGCCTAGTGGACAGAAAACTGAGCTGGAAATGATTAAGACTGGATTCAGTCTCTATGTGCTCCAGGTTGGCTGGTACAGTGAAAAAAAAATAGTTTGGAGTCAGGGGACCTCAGCCCTCTTACTTGCTATCTACATAGCCTTGGATAAGTCATGTACCTCTCTGAGTCTGAGTTTCCTCATCTGTAAAATGAGGGGGGTGATCTCTAAAGGCCCTTCCAGCTCTCAATTGATACCCAAAAATCTAATGACTCACAGAAGGGCTGTGATCTGCTTTGTTGGAAGGACTTTCCACTAAACTTCCTTTCACTAAATTGATATTTAAACTGATGCATCTTTCCTGTATTCGTGTTTCAGTAACTATAGGGAACTGGAGGATGGGGGTTAAAAAACCAAACAAACATAAAGGGAAAAATCTTTTAAAAAATCAGAACTCTTAAAAAGTAAATCCTGAGCCAGCATTATGATATAGTGGGGATAAGGTAGAAGCCTTCCCAGTAAGCTCAAAAGTGAAACAAGAATGTCCATTATAACCAATATTATAACCATTTTTATTTAAAGTTTTGAGTTCCAAATTCTTTCCCTCCCTCCTCGCCTGTTCCCCCTCCCTGAGATGGTAAGCAGCCAGATAGAGACTGAATATGTGCAATTATGTAAAACATTTCCATATTAGTTATTTTGTACAAGCCTCAAATAAAAGAAAAAATGAAAGTGAAAAGCAGCATGCTGTATTCAATAAATATGGATTCTTTCTTTGGAGTTGGATAGTACGCTTTATCATTAGTCCTTTGGGATTGTCTTGGATCATTGTATTGCTGAGAATAGTTAAGTCATTCACAATTCTTCATCAAACAACATTGCTATTACTGTGTATAGTGTTCTCCTGGTTCTGTTCAATTCACTCAGCATAAGTTCATGTAAATCTTTCCAGGTTTTTCTGAAATCATCCTGCTTGTCATTTCTTATGGCACAATAACATTCCATTACAATTCTTAACCACCACAAAAGAGCTGCTATAAATATTTTTGTACAAATAGGTCCTTTTTCCTTTTTTTGGATGTCTTAGATGGGATATAGACTCATAGTGGTAGGACCTGATTGGAGGGTATGCACAGTTTTATAGCCCTTTGGGCATAGTTTCAAATTGCTCTCCAGAATGATTAGATTAGTTCACAACTCTGCCAATAGTGAATTAATGTCCCCGTTTTCCCACATCCCCTCCAAAATTCAGCACTTTCATTTTTTGTCATATCAGCCACTCTGATACATATGCAGTGGTACCTCAGAGTTGTTTTAATTTTTGTTTCTCTAATCAATAGTGATTCAGAGAACTTTTTTCATGACTCTAGATAGCTTTGATTTCTTTGTCTGAAAACCACCAGTTTATAATCTTTTGACCATTTATCAATTGGGTAATAACTTTTATGTTTATGGTTTTTTTTTTTGCTTTTTGGAGGGCAATTGGGGTTAAGTGAGTTGCCCAAGATCACACGGCTAGTTTTTGTGTTAAGTGTCTGAGGCCAAGTTTGAACTCAGGTCCTCCTGACTCCAGGGCCGGTGCTCTATTCACTGCGCCACCTAGCTACCCCCTATGTTTATAAATTTGTCTCCGTTTTCTATATATTTGAGAAATGAGTCCTTTATCAGTGATACTTGTTGTGAATTCTGCTGCCCCCCCCAGTTTTCCGTTTTCCTTATAATTTTGGTTGCATTGGTTTTGTTTGTACACATTTTTTTTAATTTCATATAATCAGAATTATCTATTTTGCATTTTGTAATGGTCTCAATATGTTCTTTGTTCCTAAATTCTTCCCTTAGTCATAAATCTGACAGATAAACTATTCTATGCTCTCTTAGTCTTCTTATGGTATCAACCTTTAGGGCTATATCATGTACCCATTTGTAGTGGCAAGCACCCCAGTGTCCCCAGGATGCCTGCTCACACAGGTTTTTGGATCTGCTTTGTTAAAGGAAAGCAACTCAAAATGGGTTAACAAGCTTACTTTAATCAGTCAGACATATATCCTTTACCTTGTTCAGGAGAAAAGGTCAGCACCCTGAACCTCAAAGTATACAGGCATAATTATCAAGACAGAAACATCAAGTAGACAGATTTCCAAACTGTCCAACCATTACATCCATACCCAGTCAACATCTGGGTTTCCACATTCTGGGTTTTTCAAAGCCGGGGGACTCTCAACAACGGCTTCCCAGAATTCAGATCAAATCACAGAACACTTCTCAAAGTGAGTCCCAAAAACAAAGCTACACATCAGGGCTTATATAGCCTTCTCCTGGCTCAGAGAATGTAACAACCTTATTGACTCACTGGCCAATCAAAAAGTATCTACTGAAAAACAAGCCTCCCCCACCCCAGGCTTCAGGTGCACATTAGCCTAGGGGCAGGGAAGATCTTTAAAATTTACATTCTTATTACACCATTTTGACCTTATCTTGACATGCAGTGTGAGACGTCAATCTATATCTACTTTCTGCCGTACTGTTTCCCAGTTTTCCCAGCAGTTTTTGTCAAATAATGAGGTGTTGTTCCAAAAGCTTGGATCTTTGCATTTCTCCTATACTGGATTACTATGGCTATTTACTATAATGCAATTTTTACCTAATCTATTCCAATGATCCATACTCTATTTCTTAGCCAATGCCAAATTGTTTTGATAATTACTACTTTATAATACAGGTTCAGATTTGGTATGACTAGATCACTTTCTTTTGCATTTTTTTCATTGGTTCCCTTGATATCCTTGAACTTTTGTTCTTCCAGATAAATTTTGCCATTATTTTTCTAGCTCTATAAAATAATTTTTGATAGTTTGATTGTTATGGCACCGAATAAATAAATTTATGTAGAATTGTCATTTTTATCATATTGACTTGGCCTACTCATGGGCAATTGATATTTTTTCAGTTTTTTAGATCTGACTTTATTTGTGTGAATAGTGTTTTATAGTTCTGTTCATATAGTTCCTGGGTTTGTCTTGGCAGGTAGACTCCCAAGTATTTTATATTGTCTAGAGTTATTTTAAATGGAATTTCTCTTTCTATCTCTTGCTGCTGGACTTTGTTGTCATAGAAATGCTGATGATTTAGGTGGGTTTATTTTGTATCCTGCAACTTTGCTAAAATTATTAATAATTTCAAGTGGTTTTTTAGTTGATTCTCTAGGAGTTTCTAAGTATAACATCGATATCATCTGCAAAGTGCTATTTTTGTTTCCTCGTTGCCTATTCTAATTCCTTTAATTTCTCTTTCTTTTCTTATTGCTATAGTTAGCATTCCCAGTACAATATTAAATAATGGAGGTGATAATGGGTGTACTTGCTTCAGCCCTGATTGTATTGGGAAGGCTTCTAGCTTATCCCCATTACAGATAATGCTTGCTGATGGTTTTAGATAAATATTACTTATCATTTTAAGGTAAACTGCATTTATTCCTATGATCTCTAGTGTTTTTAATATGAATGGGTGCTGGATTTTGTCAAAGGCCTTTTCTGTATCTATTGATGTAATCACATGATTTCTGTTGTTGTTTTTTTTATTGATTTGGTCAAATGCTAATAGTCTTCCTAATATTGAGCCAGTCCTGTATTCCTGGTATAAATCTCACCTCATGGTCATAGTGTATGATCCTAGGGGTGGTTATTTGGTGCAGTGAATAGAGCACTGGCCCTGGAGTCAGGAGGACCTGAATTCAAATCCAACCTCAGACACTTAATACACACACACACACACACACACACACACACACACACACAACTAGTGACCTTGGGCAAGTCACTTAACCTCAATTGCCCTCCAAAAAGCAAAAAACAAACAAAAACCATAGTGTACGATCCTTGTGATATATTACTGTAATCTTTTTGTTAATATTTTAGTTAAAATTTTTTGCATCAATATTCATTGGGGAAATTGGTCTTTCTCTGTTTTGTATCTTCCTGGTTTAGGTATCAGCACCATATTTTTGTCATAAAAGGAATTTGGTAGGACTCTTTCGCCTATTTTTTCAAATAGTTTGCGTAGTATTGGGATTAATTGTTCTTTAAATGTTTTGTAGAATTCACTTGTGTGTCCATTTGGTCCTGGGGACTGTTTCTTAGGAAGTTCATGTATGGCTTGTTGAATTTCTTTTTTGGAGATTGGGTTTTTAAAGTATTTTATTTCTTATTCTGTTTTATCTGGATAATTTATATTTTATAGGTATTCATCCATTTCATTTAGGTTATCAAATTTATTGGCATATAATTGGGCAAAATAGCTCATAACAATTGTCTTAATTTCCTCTTCATTGGTGGTGAATTCACCCCTTTCATTTATAATGCTAGCAATTTGGTTTTCTTCTTTTCTTTTTTTTGAAATCAAATTAAGCATTGGTTTATCTATTCTATCATTTTCCCCATAAAGCCAGTTTCTAGTTTTATTTATTAGTTTAATGGATTTCTTACTTTCAATTTTATTAATTTTTGATTTTTCAAGATTTCCAATTTAGTGTTTAATTGGGATTTTTAATTTGTCCTTTTTCTAGTTTTTTTAGTTGAATATCCAATTCATTGATCTGCTTTTCTCTATTTTATTAATGTAAGCAAAAATTAGAGATGTAAATTCCATAAATATATTCCATAAATTTTGCTATGTTGTCTTGTTGTCATTTTCTTTAATGAAATTATCAGTTGTTTCTCTGATTTATTCTTTGACCCACTTATTTTTTAGGATTAGATTACTTAGTTTCCAATTAAATTTCAATCTCCTTTCCATTGCCCATTATCAAGTGTAATTTTCAATCTGTCTGCTATCTGCTTCCATTTTATGGATAAGTTCATCCCATTCATATTTATAGTTATAATAACTGTGTATTTCCCTCCATGTTTTTTCCCTTTGTTTGTCTCTACCTCCTAGAGAAGGAAATGCCAAACCACTCCAGAAAACAGTCACTAAATCAACACAATAACAAGTATAGGATAGACTGGTGTGGGGAGAGACTTGAGACAGGGAGAGCAATTAGGAGGTTGTTACAATAATCTAGGTGAGATATGACGAGGTGGTAACTGTGGGAATAGAAAGAATGCATCAGATGCAAGAGATGTTATAAAGGGAAAAATAATAAGATTTGGCCATGGAGTAATATACAGGGTGAGGCAGAGTGAGGGGTCTAGGATCTGAGACATGAGAAAGGTGATAGTGCTTTTGATAGAAACAGAAAAGTTTGGAACAAGTGACTATTTTGGGGAAAATATAATCAATTTAGTTTGGGACATTTTGAGTTTAAGGCATCTCCGGGGGGATATCCAGGTTGAAACGCCCATGAGGCAATAAGAGATGCAATACTGAAGTTCAAGGGAGATCCTGGGGTTGGATATACAGATGTGAGAGGCATGTAAATAAAAAGCCAGGAGAGTTGATGAGGTTACCAAGAGAGAGTCTGTAGGAAGACAAGAGAAGAGGGCCCCAAATAGCCGCTTAGGGAGTGCCTACTGCCCATGGGACCATGATTTAGATAATGAGTCAGCCAAGGAGACTGAGGAGCACTCAGGTAAGTAGGAGGCAAACCAGGAAGAGCAGTATGGCAAAACCCCAGCAAGGACAGAAGAGGAGAGGGGTGCCAAGAGAGTCAAAAGGAGCAGACAGGAGATAAAGCTGCACAAAAAAGACCTCAAGATTTGACAATTAAGATGGTGATGTGGGGAAGCTAGAAACCCTCTACCTTCTGTGTAGCATGGAAGGGATGGTGTGATGGAAACACAAAGGCAAAAAAAAGAGGAGCAGCCGGAGTGAAGAAAGGCTGATCATATGGATGTTGTCCAAGCCCTCCTCTGCCTGGAGACACATTCTCAGGCATGAAATGTGACATGAAGAAAATTCTAGTACCTGTCAACCCTTTTAAGGAGAACTAGATGGAAATGTTTACACCTGTTTTAGTACACCTGGGACTTCAGGTAGAATTTATCATCATCATCATCATCATATACTAACTAGCATTTATATAGCACTTTAAGGTTTGTAAAATGCTTTAAATATATTAACTCTTCTGATCCTCACAACAGTTCTGTTAAGGCACTTTTACAGACAAGGAAACTGAGGCACAGAGAGGTTAAGGGACTTGCCCAGAGTCATGCAACTAGAAAATGTCTGAGGCAGGCCTCAAACTCAGTTCTTCCTGACTCTGAAGGCAGACATTTAGATGGCCTTTTGACTGAACTTAGAGTTAATAAAAGTAGAAACCAGGACTTGTAAAAAAAATCAAGGATGAAAGGATTCCAGCAAAAGCTGTTTACTTATGAAAGCTTTTATTCTCAGATTCCAGGTGGAGGATGACCTTGCCTTCATTAAGTTAGACCTGGATGATCTTTCCTAAAATCTTTACAGAAATTACAAATATAAGGAGGGAGGCAACCTGTCTAAGGCAATAGAAGAAACTGCTAGGAAAAAATGAAAAATTAAACTTGCCATAGAAAGTGTGAACCAGACCCAGAGAGTTTTGGCTGATTTGAACATTGGTATCCTTGGTTTTTTTCAAAACATTAAGATGACAAGAGTAGCCACCTGCCACATCATCCTTGGAAGTCCTCCATCCAAGGGCTATGCTAACATTTGAGCTGTGGCTGGCAGAGCAATTCTAATGTCAAGATCAGGGACTTTTTGTCTCAGAAAAAAGTTGACCTGCTGTGTGAAGGGGCAGCAACAGTGGGCCCAGAGATTTTTATTTTTAATCAGCCAGAGTTCCCTTTGTCATTCTCATCTAGAAACAAAAGGAAAACCATGTTTTTACAGTTAGTCTGATACCACGCAGACTTGGATATTATAGAAACAATACTTAAGCTACTAATTTATCTTCTTTTCCTTTGGTATAATGTACCTATATTCACTTAAACTATAGTCAGTCGAAATGGGAATTCTTCTGTTTTGAAGGAGAGACAGAGAGAAAGAGAGAGAGAGAGAGAGAGAGAGAGAGAGAGAGAGAGAGAGAGAGAGAGAGAGAGAGAGAGAGAGAGAGAGAGAGAGAGAGAGAGAGAGAGAGAGAGAGAGAGACAGAGAGAGAGACAGAGAGAGAGACAGAGACAGAGAGAGAGACAGAGACAGAGACAGGTCATGATCATGAGCCTCACTTTACAGCTGAGGAAGTGGAGGTAGAAGGGAAGTGCTTTGCCCATGGTCGCCCAGCTGGTAGGTGTCTGAAGCCAAATCTGATCTTGGGGCTTCCTGTCTCCAGATCCGGTTCTCTATCGGCTACCCCACCTAGCTTCCCACTGGATATGTTAGTTAAGCAATAAAAATTAAACAGAAAAAGTACTAATTGGGAACTTTGGAAAGAGCAGATGACTGAGAGTGATAAGGCTAGAACCAGGTTAGAGGGGGTTGAGGAGTGACTGAGAGGAGGTGGAGGCAGCCAAAGCAGACAGTTTTTTCAAGGAGTTTAAGAAAGGCAGAAGAGATAGAGTGGTAGCTTGAGGGGATGAGAGAGTCTAGTCAAAGTTTTTTTTTTAAAGGATGGGGGAGACAGATGTTCAAAGAGTAATGAAGGCATAACTAGATAGGAAGAATTGAAGATGTGGGAGGGGAATGCAGTCTGTTGGAGGAGGTGGGCAGGGAGGGGATCAAATTCATGTACAGAAGTGTTGGCTGGGCAAGGAGAAGGTCTGCCTCTTTGGCGATGTTGCCAAAGGGTTTGAGGGGAAGAGAAGGAGAGAAGGTTTGGAAGAGTGTCAATCCTCGAAGGTCGAGAAAGGCATATCTTGAAAAGCTCATAGATCCGTATAAATAACGGCATAAAACATAATGTAATGAAATGTCAACATTTCTCTCTTTGATAGAATTCAATAATAGAAACAGAACAGGTAGAAAAAGACAGCTTAGGAATTCAGGCAGAGACGAAATGAAAGATGGGGAGCAGATGTGAGAGATTCCAAATGGAGATGGGTTTAAGGACATAAAGTCACTTATCCTGGAGGAAAACAAACCCATCGTGATGTGTGTGTATGCGTGTGTGTGTGTGTGTGTGTGTGTGTGTGTGTGTGTGTACATGTGATAGCTGTCCTCAAGTCATGATTCTTTCTTTGGGTAGGCAACATGGGCTGTAGCAGACTATGTTCACCCCAGACTCAAAAAGCCTTAGTGGCTCCCTATTGTGTTGCATGAATATTATCAATGGTGACACCAACCTCACTTAAATGCATAGTATGATAGATTATTAGGGAAGGAAAAACAAACACCCTACTATCTTCTTTTTTTTTTTCCTTTTGGAGGGCAATTGGGGTTAAGTAACTTGCCCAAGGTTACATGGCTAGTGTTTTTGTGTGGGTGTTAAGTGTCTGAGGCCAGAACCGAACTTGGGTTCTCCTGACTCTGGGGCCAGTGCTTTACTCACTGCACCACCTAGCAGCTCCAATGCCCTACTATCTTAAGCCAAACCCAGATCATACCATAGAGGGGAGACCAAATAAGCCAGGATCCAATTATCCTCCTGCCCTGTCTCTATGTTGTGATTTCAGTCATTTTTGACTCTCAGTGACCTCATTTGGGGGTTTTCTTAGCGAGGATACCAGTGTGGTTTGCCATTCCTTCTCCAGCTCATTTTATAGATAAGGAACTGAGGCAAGCAGGGTTAAGTGACTTACCCAGGGTCACACAGTTAGTATGTGTCTGAGGCTGGATTTAAACTTGGGTCTTCCTGACCTCAGACCTGGTGCCCTATCCACTGTGCCACCTAGCTACCCCACTCTCTAACTTATTTGTTTTCAGGGCTAGTCAGTATATTTCAACAGACCTGGGAAGAATGATAAGGACAGGACTCAAATTTGATCAAGGGACCATTTAACAGTTAACACATTAGCATCATTAGGAAAAACTGTTTGTGGGGTCTCTAATGAACCTTCCCAGTAAAACCAGTATCTTGGATGAAATATACATCCCCATATACACTTACATATGTGGGGACATTCCTAAAATGCAAATGACCACATCTCCTTTCTGATTAAGAAGCTTCAAGGGCACCCTGTTGCCTCTAGGAAATACAGGCCCCTTTGACATTGAATTGAAGCAGAAATTGTAATCTCTAATTCACCTAGGTTAGCATGCATGTTGACTATCATGCTTGGGCAGTTGGTTCTCCATTCCTGTGCTGGGTGAGCAGTACCCTGGAAGGGCTTGCTTGACCTTGACCTATGGGAAGAGGGCTTGATACCTTCCTTTAAGGGTTATTGAGCAAGTTACTCCTCCTGGCTCATTGGCCAATCTTGATGTTGAAGCCTTTGCTGCCATCATGGGACCGAGTGATGAACAAGGGGATTTCTTCATCATCCCACAGCATCAGAGTTCTTCAGTTCTGAGGCAGTGCTTGAAGTAGCCAAGGCAGCTCACCTTATACTCTATGGGATGCACTCCAATCCAAACCCCTCTACATGAGTGACTTATCTGAGGTCACATGGGTAGCAAACAGCAAAGGTAAGACGTGAACCCTGGGTTATTGGACACCAAGTCCATTCCTTTCTCTACTGTCCTAGGCTGCCTTTTCCTGAAGCTTTGATCCATGCTGGCTTTGCACATGACCCTTGAGTACCTACTAATCAAGCTTCCTTTATGGGAGAAGCTCTTCTTCCCTCTCCCTCTGAGATAATTGACATCTCAAAGTTAAATTTGCAGAGAACAAGGAAGAACTTGAAATTCCTTCTCGTGAGTCCTACTTTGTGCCATTACCAGTTAGTCAACATGCATTTATTAAAAACCTACTATGTGATAGGCACTGTGCTTGCTATTGGGGATACAAATACAAAAGTGAGACCGTTCCTACCCTTGAGGAACTTCTGTTCTACTGGGGCCATATATCATATTCACACATAAATAAAAATAGGATAAATACAAAAGAAGAATAAAATAATGGGGAGTGGGGAAGAAGGACACTTCTGTGGAAATACAGATATTTAGAGCAGAGATAAAGAACCATTCTCAGTAGAAAGTAAAAGATTGCATGAAGGATTCCCCATAATAACCCACATTTCTATATCATTAAAATTGAAACATTAAATATTTGTAACATTAAAATTTACACAATATTTTCCTTTCAACCCCCTGTGACATAGGTAGTCAAGATAGGCCCATTTTACAGATAAGGAAACCAAGATTTAGGGAAATTAAGTGACTTGCCTGAATTAGGTCCTTTTGGGTAGAGGTGATTGCAAACCCAGGAGCTCCTGACTCTAGTTCCAAGACTCTTTCAATTCTCTGGCCTATCAAAATTCTATATAAGAAACAGATGAACTTTCCCCTAGGGGATGAAAAAGCTCAAAGAAAATAACAGGGAGAAATAGATCTTTTTACACTTATCAGAATTCTTTAAAAGTACAAAGCAAACATGTTGTAATGACTCTGATGGTACAATATTGCATTCTTCTACATTTGCAGAAAAAAAAATACTGACAAAAAAAAGCAAACACAAACGAATGGCCTTTTGGTCTCTGCTTGATGTCAGATTTCACCATCTTTCAGCTTGCATTGATTTTCCAAAATGCATTGTGTTCTTGTGATCAAAGGTGTGTTCTTGATTCAAAGTCATGGCAGAAAATGTTGATTGACATCAGTGATGGAGAGGTCCTAGGGCCCACATTAAGCCTAGGTAAGCTTTGCACAGTTGTGCTGACAATGGTATCTGAAGTTTACACAGGGCTTTAAAATTTACAAAGCTCTTTACAAACGTGACCTCATCTGAGCTCACAACAAACACGTGAAGCAGGTACTCCATTATATCTCCATTTTTATAGATGAGGAATCCGAGATCTGAGGGAGGTTAAGTTACTTGTCCAGGATCACACCAGCGAGCCCTGGATGTGGAGTCATAGACCTAGGAGAAGGAACCTCAGGGGCCATCTTGCCCAACCCCATCATTTTACATATGAGGAAACTGAGGCCCACAGGGATTAAGTGAATTGTTCAGAATTACATAAATGAACACCATATTTGGAGATACTAATTGTGTGATCCACTCTTTGAGTCGGTTTCCTCATTTTTAAAATAAGAGACTAGTCTAGACCAGGGGTGAGGAACCTGTGGCCTAGAGGCCACATATGGCCTTCTAAATCCATAGATTCAACCTTTTGACTTAGTTCAAATTTTATAGAACAAATCCTTTTATTAAGGGGATTTGTTCTGTGAAGTTTGGATTCAATCAAAGGGCCGCACTTGAGGACCAGGAGGGCCACGTGTGGCCTCAAGGCCACAGGTTTCCCACCCCTGGTCTAGAAGATCTCCAATGTCCTTTTGAATTTTTACCTGTATCCCTAGTGCTATAGGTAGAATTTGATCCCAGGTCTTTCTTCCTCCAAATCCAGCACTTTCCCTATTATATCAGGCCACATCAATGCTGCAATGAAAGTAAAGGGGAAAAATCCCACCAAAGAGGTATTGCATAAATTCTCAGAAAAATCAGAACTTTCTTGCTCAAAGCCTAGATTTACCGACTTGTTGCAGTCCTATCTTATTTTGTCTTTGTTAAGATGAATTTGTTTTAAAAAACAAGATTCTATTGAGAGTTTGATCTAGAATACTTTCTAGTCTATAGCCAGAAGCTTCTCTGCCTTTCTGCCAGGTTAGAACTCTTCCAGAGTTTTCCTGATAATGTACAACTGTCCTCTAGCTTTGAAATCATGGAGGAAAGATTTCTGAGCACTGAAGTCACTAATAATCCATTTCAAGCCCGAAACTTGAGCGCCCAGTGAAAAACTGTTTCCTCTCTTCTTTAGAGTGGTGTTCTCTGATAGTGGGCCAAAGAATCGGATGATTCCCTTGGCTTCAGCCTTGGTGTGGCCACTGGCTTGCCATGGGTCTATGTATCATCTAATGGTTCACATTTATATACCTCTTGAAGGCTTACCAAAAGGAGTCTTGCTGTGGCTGTTGACTGTCTTGGATAAGTTACTTTACTTTTCTGGGATTCATTTATATGAGGACCAACTTAGTGAAGACATAAAAAAAAAAAACCTTTTTTTCTTTCCTTAGAGAAGTGGGGGATGATGGGTATAGAGTATTGTGTAGACTTCACTGTTTTTTCTTTATTACTTGTTGGGTAGAGGTGTGGACTGGGGTACCCAGAAATGACTGATATAGAAACAAAAAGCATCAATGAAATTTTAATTTAAGATGAAATAAGGGGGCTAAGCTAAATGATATTGAAGGTCCATTACAGTTTTGAATCTCTGACCTGGTCCTTGCTTTCAAGGAATTTCCCATCTACTGCCACTATGATACCTACAAGAATGCTTCAAGTGCAAGAGAAAGGCTTGACCAAAGTGGCAGGGAAAATTCCAAGAGAAAGGAAGGGGTAACTTCTGTCTGGAGAGTGGGAGTTCAGGGTGCAATCATAAAAAACTTCAAGAGGGAAGTTCCCCAGAATTTGATCTAAAGGGACAGAAAAGATTTTCATGTATGGAAATGGCTGGGCTCAGGGACCATTTCAGGTGTTATGAGCTTGAAGATGGAAGAGAAAGGGTAAGACTGGGAAATAGTGAGTTGTCCAGTTTGGTGTGAATATAAAGAGCATGGAGGGAAGTGATGTGAGAAAAGACTAGAAAGGGAGGTTGAAAACTGAACTACCAAGTTAAGGACACATTTATTATGTAACAATGAGGAACCATTGATGGTTTTGGGGGAGTGATATGGTCAGACAAATGCATTAGGAAGACAAAGCTGTAAGAAGAATGCGTTAGAGTGGAGAGAGGCAAGGGGAAGGGAGATAGGCTAAAAGCCTTAAAATATAGTGAGGTTGAGAGGTTAAAAAAGAGATCTAAAGTGGTTTAGGATCCATGAAAGTGGAAAGAAGGTGCCTTGGTGATACAAGGTGCCTTGGACAAATGTTCATATTCTGAGATTTTGGCTATGGATCTATGTGCCACACCTTCACCTCTCTTTTCTGGTGTAGAGACATTGAAGGGTGTAGGCTTGTATTAGTTACATATCTCGTATTAGACTCATAGGGTCATAGCTTTAGAGTTAGAAGGGAACTTAGCATGAATCTAGCCCAACTCTCATTTTACACACGAGGAAACTCAGGTCCAGATAAATTAAGTGAGTTTTCCAAAGTCACACAGGTAATGAATAGCAGAATTGTGATTCTAGGTACTCTTACTTTGAGTTCAGCATTCTTTGTTTCTTTTTTTAGCAAGTACTTAATAAATTAATTATCTATGTATTATCCGGCTAAATGCAACTACATACTATTGCTCTGTGAGAAATGACAAGAGAAATTTATAAAAATGTGGGAAGTTTTGTACAAACCAACATGGAGCAAAGAAAGCAGAGCCAGGAAAATATACTCTATGACTACACTAAGTTAAGTGCAAACAACACTGAAAGACAACAGAATTCAGATAAAATGCAATGTCCGACATTGGTTATAGAATACAGATAATGAGAACACATTTCTTTCCTCTCAGTAGAGAGGTGGTAGACTAGGGGTTCAGAATGCTATGTGCACTGTTAGATGTGATTGTTATAGATGTTATGGGTTTTGCTCAAGTGATTTTTTTTTATTGCTATAAGGAAGAATTCAGAGTAGGGAGGGTTTTAAGAAATGATTATAATGCAAGCCCATGTCATTAACAAAACATCAAAATAAATAAACAAAATCATGTTGATCACTGTCATTATTTGATGAATACTCTGACATAATGCATTGCTAAAGGTTTCTTTCTGATTCTCTTCTGTCTCCTTCCTGCCAGGAAAGGCACCAATGCCCAGGCCTGGCTATAAGCCGCAGGAACCCAATGGCTGCAGCTCTTACTTCCTGGGTCTCAAGGTACCAGACAGTGTATGTACTGCTAACACTTTACTTAATACCTGGTATGATTTTACTAATCGGGGGAAGAAATCAAATAGTGGGGAATCTGGAGGGGAAGATCATGAGAAAATGCTTGCCAGTGAAATCATAATTACTTTTTACAGGAGAAAAAAATGTCATTTTCAAATTGGGTAACTGTGACTTTGTCCTTCAGGGATAGCGACCCCTTTGGATAAAGCCCTTGTTTAGCATCAAAGGTCTGAAAACAGCCCTGCTTCTCCCAACTCAACCCTAAGGGTTTTCACTACCACTCACAGAGTCACAGAAATGCAAAGCTGGAAAGAATCTTAGCATCTGTCTAGTCTAGCCTATCCTCTCTGCAACACACTCATGTGATCACTGTTCCTTCAATTGAAGACCACCCATTCCACTTGTTGTCATTGTACCTAGCATCAAGCCTGCTCCCATTTCTGTCCCTTCTGCCAAGCAGAATGAATCTACTCTATTTTCCACTTGATGACCCCTCAGATCATTGAAGAAAACTATTTCCCCTTGTTCCTCACCCCCCCAAATCTTCTTTCTTGATGGTAAATATCTCTTGATCCTTCTACTCCAGTATATTATTGTCCTTCCTAAAAATATGTTGCTCAGAACTGAACATAAAATTCCATACAAAGGAACTCCTATCACCTCCCTAATCCTGTAGGCGATGACTACAGACCCAAGATTTCATGAGGTGTTTTGGCTGCCTTTGCACACTGATGACTCATCTTGTAATTCTCTAAAGGACTTAGATTATTTTTCTTCCAAACTGCTGTGTAGCCACACATCTTATTTTTGTTTTTATGAAGGTGATTTTTTTTCAAATCAAGTTTAAGATTATATGTTCAGCACTACTAAATTTCATCTTGCTTAATTTGACCCAACATTCTAGCCTATTGAGATCTTTTTGGATCCTGATCATCCAGTGTGTGAGCTCTCTCTCTAATGTGGTGAAAGAGAAGGGGGAAAGGAGAGGGGGGGGGAGGAGAGA
>NW_027187353.1:31653-45482 GCF_028583685.1 Petaurus breviceps papuanus
CAACCAGCTGGATACCTGCTATGACACATGTGGCGCCAACAAATACCGCTGCGACGCCAAGTTCCGCTGGTGCCTGCACTCCATCTGCTCAGACCTCAAGCGTAGCCTGGGCTTTGTCTCCAAGGTGGCAGGTAATACACAGCCTCAGTTCTGTGCAGGCAGGTGGCTCCTGCCTTCCCTTGGCCTAGTGCAATGGGGAGAGATATGCAGAACGTGTGGAATATTGCGACTGCTTCAGGAAAGGAGGGACGGGACTCTAGATACTATCCCAGGGAAGTCCTTGTGTCCAGGAGCTTCTGGTATTAATAATGTTAGCCAGGATTTTTTAAGGTTTGCAAAACATTTTACATAGGTTATCTCATTTAATCCTCATAACAATCCTGTGAGGTAGGTGCTATTATAATCCCTATATTACAGATGTGGGAATTGAGACTGAGAGATGGTAAATGACTTGCCCAGGGTCACACAGCTAGTACATTTCTGAGGTGGGATTTGAACTCAGGTATTCCAAACTCCAAGGCCAACACTCAAGCATCTAATGGGAGGAAATCCCATTTAACTCATTGTAGAGAAATTAAATTATCTCCTCTTTTAAAAAAAAATCTCAAAAGCTGAATTAAATTCTACAACCAACCTTGGTCATCAGAGTTCTAACTAGGATTATTTTCACCTGGGGCAAAAAAAAAGTTGGGAAAAAAACTGTTAGGTTGTGATGGGGAGGCTTAGCATGAACTTTGGTCTTTGGCTGTAGCTTATCTAGAAGGGAGAGGCTGACCTTGGCCTCTTAGGGCTGGGAGAAAGGAAATCCCCAAGACAAACACTGGTTGTGTCCCATAACACAGGTGCAGAGAGGACTTTGAGGGTAGGGTCAGGGATGGTGGTTGCTAAAAGGAAGACCCTTTCCTCTACTCACATGTTAACCGTTTGGAACAAAGCCTGAGTTAATAGTTTGTTGATTATGAATTCTGTTATCCTAATATATATCAGAAATTCTTAGAGGTAATTATTCCCTCTTCTATTTTTACTGGAGATTGAGAGAGCTGGTCATGGTTTTCTGTATAAGGACCTTTCATATTCATACTTGGTGAAAAGTCTTTAGGTGGGGGAAGTCCACCAGTTGGAGGAATGGCTGTACAAATTATAATATATGAATGTGATGGACTACCATAGTACTCTAAGAAATGATGAAGGGGATGGCTTCAGAGAAACCTGGGAAGACTTTTATGAACTGATATAGAATGAACTGAGCAGAACCAGGAGACCAATTTATATAGTTACAGCAAATTGTAAAGATAATTCACTTTGAAAGATTTAGGAACTCTGATCAACATAATAACCAACCCTAATTCCAAATGACTCATGAGAAACATACTGCCAATCTCCTGACAGAGAAGTGATGGACTCAGAGTGCAGATTAAAGTGTATTTTCTTCTCTTTCTTCCTCATTTAAATTTTTTTTAAACAATGATTACTGTAGAAATTAGTTTTGCATGTTTTTTTATTATACATGTTTTAACATTTTAGTTTATTTTTTATTATTAAACATATTTTTAATAGGTCTTGTTTTTCTTGTATCCTCAATGGATGGGGAAAAAGGAGAAGGGAAGGAGAGAATTTAGAACTGAAAATAAAATAAAATTGATTTTTTAAAAAAAATCCTCAGTTAAAGACTGGCATGAGTGGATGCAAAGTGAAATTTACTGTGTACAAAGTAACAGCAATATTGTAAGATGATCAGCTGTGAATGACTCAGCTATTGGTAATACAAGCATCCAAGACAACTTTGAAGGACTTAGGATGAAAAATGCTATCCATCCCTAGAGAAAAAACTCATGGTGTCTGAAAACAGATTGAAGCATATTTTTTAACTTTCTTTATTTTTCTTGAGGGTTATTTTTTTGTTTTGTCTGTGTTTTCTTTCACAACATGACTATTATGGATATGTTTTGCATGACTACACATGTATAACCCATATAAAACAGCTTGCTTTCTCAGTGTGGGATGGGGTGGGGAGGGAGAAAAGGAGAGAATTTGGAATTCAAAGTTTTAAAAATGAATGTTAAAAATTGTTTTTATATTTAATTGGGAAAAACTTTTTAAAATAAATATTTTTAAAATGCCTAAAAGAAAAAAAAAAGTCTCCAGTTGCTGTTCCCTTTCTGGGGAAATTTTTTCTAGTGCCTCTTGGGGGGTTTTTGTCTTTATCCTTATGGCTTCTGAAGCCAAAGATGTACTGCAAGCTGTTAACACCATATATTTTAAAAGGGTAACATTACAGCCTTAGACAGGTCAAGCAATTGGCCTCAGTTCTCAGGGAAAGGGAACATCAGAGAGTGGCTTGGGACTTGTTCATAGGTCTATGTTTAGAGTATAATCAACCCTCAAAATAAATGTGTAATAGTCTAAAGGCATGAACCGTTAATCTGGAGAAAAAAATGGGCCCCAGGAGAAAGAGTATCTATCTGTTTATCTATAGCTAGTCTAATAGTTTCAACAGTGGATGAGAAAGTACCAGCTGCTAACTCCAGGTCAAGACATTTTCCACCCAAATAATTGGCTTGTCTGCCTTTCATCCACAACTCAAAGAGGGAAAACTCAAATAAACAGGACAGCTTTTGACCTGCTCTCTCCCCTGTGTCTCTCCACTGGGAAGTATGGACTAGACTAGTGAATGAACTCTAAGTTACCGAGATCTTCACAGAGAGGTACTTTGGAAGGGAATTGTTTATTGTAGGTGAAATGACTGCCCAAGGGACTATTGTGATGGGGAAGGTTGGGAGAGGTGAAGGCAAGGGCTAAAACATTTATTTATTCATTCATTCATTCACCTACTATCTGTGAGGCACAGTGCTAAGCACTTCTATTAATGTGACCTCACTTGACAGGACTAGATATCAGTTCACCTGAAAGATTTGGGGGCATTGGTGGACTGCAAATTTAATATGAATTAATAGGGCAACATAAGAACTAAAATCGCATTTAAGAGAGGCATAGTGTCTGGGGATTGAAGCACCAGCCTGACAGGGTGGCTAGGGCACTGGACTTGGAGTCAGGACCTGGGTTTGTTATATTTCTTACATTTATAAGAGCTGTATGACCCTCATCTATAAAGTGAGAAGGTTGGATCTGATGGTCACCAGGGTCCTGGTTAGCTCATAATCTATGATACTATAAATAGGAAGGTGGTGGTCCTGCCATCCCTTACACTGGTCAGAACATACCCAATGTAATTTAAGGGATGACATGATGCCCATGGGGATTTTGGTCCAATGCCAACCCAAATGGTGAAGAACTCAGTTGCCCAGCATTTATTAAGCACCCACTATATGCCAGGCACTGTGCTAGGAACAACAGTAATAACAGCAAAAGGATAAAGATTCCCCTGCCTTCGAGGAGCTCACAATATAATGGGGGGTTGGAGGGAGAAACAATGTGCCAACAGCCATATACAATGAGAGCGCTGTGTTCAGGAGTGGACATCCTACATGAGTAAAAATAAGACAGATTTAAGAGCATCTAAAGAATGTAGGACACTGATGGACATTAAGGTCGTGTCTTCCAAGGCTCTGTCAGTTGAAGGAAGTAAGTGGCTTAGCTTGGAAGAGAGAATGCTTACTGGGAACCTGACAGCTACCTTCGAGTATCTGATGGCACCATCCAGTAGAAGAAAGATTAGATTTGTTCTATGTGGAAGGGACAGAAAGGTAGATTTTGGCTCCAAATAAGGGGAGATCTTTCCAATAATTAGCTCTGTCTCAAAGCAGGGAGGCAGGCTGTGAGTGGTGGGCTTGAGTCAGGGGTGTGCTAGAACCAGCTTGAATCAGCTCTCAAGGGTAGTTGTTAAATTTCTAGTACAAGCATTTAAACCTCAGAAAGGGTAAATGCTACAAGTAAGAGGTTATTGATTGTCTAGGCTTAAAATGAGAGAGAAAAATCTTAATGTTGTAGATTAAATTTAAAGGTGCCCTGTGTATATTCCCACCACCCACCACTCACTCCTAGCCTGAGACTCTTTTTCAGGTAAAATATGCTGGGTAGTCTGGCTCAGGTATGGGTCAGACTAAAATGGCCCCTGAGATTCCTTCTACCTCAGACATTCAGTGATTCTGAGCTCTGGAGGATATGTAGTGACTGTGTTCTTGGGGTAGTAGATTGACTCTAGTTTCTTTGCAAAATTCAGCTAAAGGATCCCAAATCTAAATGAATGCTCTTGTTTTCTCCCATTGCCTACAAGCCTCTCCCTCCTTGGCCCTACCTCCTGGCTTCTCTGGCTTCCTTCAGTCTCAGATAAGTCCCACCTTGTACAAGAAACCTTTCCCCACTCCCCTTAATTCTAGTGCCTTCTCATTGCTGATTATCTCCCATTTTTCTTGCCTATACTTGTTTGCACGTAATTGTTGGCATGTTATTCTGCCATTAGACTATGACCTCCTTGAGGGCAGGGGACTCTTTTTATCTTTTTTTTTTGGGTTGTTGTTGCAAGTTTTGTTGTTTGTGTTGCAAGTGCATGGCATATAGTGAGTGCTTGTACTGTTGTTCAAATTTCATCGTTGAAGAGAACCAATGACATTAGGAGGGTGGTATCTGGACTTGAATGCTTAATAAATGCGGGGTGACTGACTTTTTCCCCATTTGGGTTGACATGGGACCTAAATTCTGGTGGGCATCATGCTATCCCTTAAGTTCCATTGTCTAGCTTTGGGTTGAGCCTGGACTCCATCTCATCCCATCTTTTCTCCATTTGTTTTGTGTAGCTTGTGACTCACTGGCCGACACGATATTCAATACTGTATGGACCTTGGGCTGCCGACCATTCATGAACAGTCAGAGGGCAGCCTGCCTCTGTGCCGAAGAAGAGAAGGAAGAATTATGATGAAGAGTGGGCTCCCCCCTGCCCTTCAGTGAGACCACGCTTGCCTGCATCCCTCCCTCAGAAGGGACAGTGAAACCAGGAGATACTCCATCAGCTATGGTCCATCCTTCCTTGTAACAGCCTAGCTACCACAGAGTGAGAGAGGGGAAGCAATACATTACAGCTTGGAAAGTGAGGCCTGACTTTTGGGGAGACCTGCCTAAGAGTGAGCAGGAGGGGGATTGGAAGCACCAATATCCCACTGCAAGTCCTGGGAATTCCTCTGCCTTGGGAAAACTGTTCACACAGAGAAAACACAACACAGACTCTGAGAGTTCTGGAGTTGAAGCTTGCATTCACATATGAACTTTGGGCGAATCTTGACTCTGGTGAGGAGGGTGATGGCTTTCCATCAGTCCATTCTTTGGTTATCCCTTGCTAGACACAATAAAGTAAAACTTTTTAAAAACTTTGAAAAGAACTGCTTTGAGTAATCCCCATTTAACTGATTCTAGTATCTTAGAAAGGCCATGAAATCTCCTTGGTAAGTTTGACTGGCATTTACTATCATCCACATAGCTGCTAAAAAAAAAAAAAGAATGTGGCTAAGTCTGGATGTATCTCCCCCTGTTTATAGTCAAACACATCAGGTGGAGTAATTTCCCTGAAGTAGTAGAAAGACTTGGATTTGGAATCCTAGCCAGGACCACTCTACATGTTAGATTTTGGGCAAGTCTAGATGGCACAGTGGATAGAGTGCCAGGCATGGAGTCAGGAAGACTCATCTTTCTGAGTTTAAATCTGGCCTCAGATACTTACTAGCCGTGTGACCTTGGGTGAGTCACTTAACCCTTTTGGCCTCAGATTCCTGATCTGTAAAATGAGCTGAAGAAGGAAATGGCAAACCACTCCAGTATCTGTGCCAAGAAAATCCCAAATGGGATCACAAAGAGTCTGATGTGACCAAACTGATCAACAACAAATTGACTTGAAGTTCTTGGCCTATAAGAGGAGGAGGGAGATGGAACAGATGATTTCTTTCTTTTCTTTTCTTTTTTTGCCTTTTGGAAGGGAGAGGGCAGGGTAATTCGGGTTAAGTGACTTCCCCAAGGTCACACAGCTAGTAAGTGTTAAGTGTGTGAGGTCAGATTTGAACTCAGGTCCTCCTGATTTCAGGGCTGGTGCTCTATTCACTGTGCCACCTAGCTGCCTGAACAGATGATTTCTAAGGTCTTTTGTAGGGCAAGGTAGGGGGTGTAAAGGATAGGGCATGGGGCCTAGAGTTGGGAAGACTTGAGTTCACATTCCAGCCTCAGATTTACTGGTTGTGTGACCTTGAGCAAGTCACTTAACCTGTTTGCCCCAGTTTCCTCATCTGTAAAATGAGGATAATAATAGCACCTACTTTCCAGGGTTGTTGTGAGGATCAAATGAGGTAAAAATTGTAAAGTTCTTGGCAGTCAGTTAGTTGTTGTTATTGTTACTGCAGCTTTAAATCTATAGTCCCACATTCCTTGATAATTTGTGTTTCACCTGCTTCCTTTGGCTTCTTTGCATTTCCCAGAGTTAGGTGATACTCACTGGAGGAGTCTTTTAAAGGTTCTGGGATCCTGAATGAGGGATGTCATTGGGAGCCATTCTTTAAGTGACTTTCTATCTTCTTAATTTCTTCATTTTTAAAAGTTTCAATAATTTGTTCAATGAGTAATTATCTCAAATTGCCTACAACCTTTCAAGTCAGAGTGCTATTATACTCTAGGGCAAGGGCATCAAGCATGCCATGCCAACCATAGCACTCTCAAGTGCTGCCCAAACCAGTGCAATATTTAATATTACAGGGATAAAATTAATATAATTATGTAATAATATTAAAGGGAAATGTTTAACAAAATAAAAATACAGTAAAACATAGATAATGCCACATTTTAAAACTAAAGCAACACACAGCCCACAGAGATCCTTATGGATCAGTTAGCTTGACACCATTGTTCTGGGGGAAACAAAGAAACATAGATTCTGTCACTCTCCTCAATAAACCTTGAGTTTATTTCTATACTTTAGGATTAGAAATCAATGTACCCTTCTCTACATTGTCTGTGATCCTCCGCTGCTGGTAGTGAATAATTTTCATGACAAATATTGATATCTAGAGCAGAATAACCATGAGCATAGAGGAAACTATCATGTGGGATTTGGGATATAAGCCTCTTGAAGTCATGGACTTTTAAATTGTCTTTCTTCCCAGTGACAAGCACAGTACCTTGCATAAAAGTAGATGCTTAATAAATGTTTGTGGAACTAGATTAAATTGGAATGTAATATTTTCCCCTTATTTAGCTTTGTCCTCTAATGTTCCTTTCCCAGCCTCCCCTGCAGGATGGAAAAATTTCCCTTCCCTTTTATTCATTTTGCTGATTTCCCTAAGGACAGTGCTTACTGTTATCCTTTCTTAGTAATAAGAGAGAGAAATTCATGAGTTCTACCTACAAAACTTAAGGGCTATAATATAATTAAACCAAGTTTAATTCCTTATCTAAAAAGCAGATGGAAATCATTGACTATTTGTAGGATGATTTGTTGGTATTTGCTCCTGTTTTACTAAGTCTTCCAGATTCTTTTTTGGCTGTCCAACGGGGCAGCTGTTATGTTGTTTTAGTTATAATTCAAGCCACTGCCCTTCTTTTAAAAATACATCATTGAGAAAAATTCCATTTAAAATAACTGTAGATGATATAATGCACTTGGGATCCTACCTTCCAAGACACACACAGAAACTATATTAACATAATTACAAAATGCTTTTCATACAAATAAAGATAGATCCAAACAATTAGAGAAATATTAATTGTTCATGAGTAGGCCAAGTCAGTATGAGAAAAATGATGGTTCTATCTAAATTAATTTACTTATTCATTGCCAATACCATACCAACCAAACCTCCAAATAATTATTTTACAGAGCTAGAAAAAATAAAAACAAAATTCATATGGAAGAAAAAAAAGGCCAAGAATATCAAGGCCCTCAATGGAGGGAAAAAAGCCAAAAGAAGACAGCCCAGCAGTTCTAGATTTCAAACTATACTACAAAATAGTAATCATCAAAACAATCTGATACTGGCCAAGAAATAGAGTGGTAGATCAGTGGAATAGATAAGATAGATAATAAACAGAGGTAAACAACCGTAGTCATTCAGTGTTTGATAAACCCAAAGATCCAAGCTTTTTGGGGCAGGAGTTCACTATTCAACAAAAACTTTTGGGAAAACTGGAAAGAATTTTGGCAGATACTAGGCCTACACCAACATCTCACACAATATATCAAAATAAGGTACATGATTTAATTCAAAATGGGTACATGATTTAGACATAAAAGGTGACATCATAAGCATGGGAAAAATTACTTTTCAGATCTATAGTCAAGGGAAGAGGTTATGACCAGTAAAGAGATAAAGAAAATTATGGGAGGTAAAATTACACGAAATTAAAAAGATTTTGTACAAACAAAACCAATGTAGCCAAAATTAGAAGGAAAGCAGGAAACTGGGGAAAGAATACAAGTTTCTCTGATAAAGTTCTCAATTCTCAAATACATGGGAAATTGAGCTAAATTAATGAAAATAAGAATCATTCCCCAATAGATAAATGGTCAAAGGACATGATTAGTTTTCAAGGCAGTTTTCAGAAGAAAAAATCAGAGCTATCAGTTACATGGAAAAAATACTCTAAATTGCTACTAATTATAGAAGTACGAATTACAACTCTGAGGTGCCACTTTACAACTATTAAATGGCTAAAATGTCAGAAAAGAAAAACAAATACTTGAGGGGATATGGAAAAATAGGTACACTAATGACCTATTGATGGAGTTGTGAACTGGTCCAACCATTCTTTGCCTGAAGAGCTATAAAACTGGGCAAAGCCAAAATGTGAAATTCAAGGAATTGTGGAATTGAATCCTGTAAACTAAAAGGAAACAAACAAATTAATAAATTAAAGAATTAAAAAAAAGAAAAAAAAACTGTGCAAAGCCTTTGACAAGCAATACCACTACCAATTCTGTATCCCAAACAGACTGAAGAAAAAATGAAAAGAATCTATATGTACAAAAATATTCATAGCAGTTGTTTTTGTAGTGGAAAAGAATTGGAAATTGTGGTGATGCCCATCAATTAGGGCATGACTGAACAAGTTGTGGTATATATATAACTGTAATGGAATACTATTGTGCTATAAGAAATGATGAGCAGGAAGGTTTCAGAAAAACCTATACTGATGCAAAGTGAAGTGAGCAGAACCAAGAGAACACTGTATACAGTAATGGCAATATTGTAATGATGATTAACTATGAAAGACTTAGCTACTCTGATCAATACAACAATCCATGACAATTCCAAAGTGCTCATAATAAAAAATGTTATCCACCTCCAGAGAGAGAACTGATAAATTCTGAATGCAATTGAAGCATTTTTAAACTTTTCCCACCACCTTCATTTTTCTTGTTTTTTTTTGCAATATGACTAATATGGATCAATATTTTGCATGACTTCATATACATAATGGATATCATATTTCTTGCCTTCTTAATGAGTGGAGGAGGAGCTGGAAAGAGGGAGAGAATTTTGGAACTCAAAATTTTAAAAATGATTGTGAAAAATAAAAATCTACAGAATAAAAAAAGTCTAAAGCTTAAAAAAGTACATCATTGGATCGGACCATCAGATTTAGAGTCAGAAAAAACATTAGTAATTTTTTTATTCCATCTTACCTTCCTTATTTTACTAATGAGGAAACAAACCCTGGTTTAGGTGATTTAGCTGAGGTTACATAATCAGTAAGTAGTAGATTGAGGCTTTGAACCCAAGACATCTAACCCTATATCCAGGGCTATTTTCACAATGCAATAATTGTAATTAGCCATAACTGAGTTGTTAGAGAGGGGAGACAAATTCAGTGTTATGCCATGGTGCAAAGGACAGACAGTCTGACTGCTGGTATATTCATGCCAGAAGGGTCCCGGAGGGTGCCTCTTGTACCTATAGATGTTGGCAGTAGAAGGTGGAAGGCAGAGAAGGGAGAAGGTTACAGAAGGAGAGGGACCTTGGTAATGGCAGCTAAGGGACACTTGTGGTGGTGAATCAAGATTCAGACACAGCAGGGAAGGAAAAGGAGTACAGGTCTTGTTCTTCCTAGTTTAGTTAGGACTATGTTATACCACAGCAATCACGGGCTTCAATCTCTCAATCAACAAGCATAAAGAGCCTACTATTGGGGTGGCTAGGTGGTGCAGTGAATAGAGCACTGGCCCTGGAGTCAGAAGAACCTGAGTTCAAATCCGGCCTCAGACACTTAACCAGCCATGTGACCTTGGGCAAGTCACTTAACCCCAATTGCCCAGCCTTCCCCCCTCCAAAAAGCAAAAGAGAGAGAGAGAGAGAGAGAGAGAGAGAGAGAGAGAGAGAGAGAGAGAGAGAGAGAGAGAGAGACTACTATGCATCAAGTACTGTGGCCAATGAGATAATTCACACCTTAAGAGATAAAGACAATGCAAAAACAACAGAACAAACAACAAGGCAAAAAAAAAGAGAAAATACTAAGTCAGAGAAAAACTTAATAGTCTCCTTTATTAAAGACTCTTATGCTTATAAGCACCTTTGAAGTGAACCTGAATGCCTATTGGAAATGTTAGGGTACAATGACAATTTACATATTTAAGGGCCTTGAGCCCTTGCATTTTAATGTTTAATTTCACATGATAATTTTTTTCCTCTAGCATTTCTATGATTTAAGTTTGAAATGTGACCCTGACTTCTTATGTTAGTGTTTCCATTACCACTGGCCCCTGGCTTTTTAAAAAACTGTAAGTTTGCTCCCCATGCCTTTGTGTGTCAAATCCTTCTCTTTGGGAACGAAGGTCTCCTACGTTATTTAAGTGACTTGAAAGCTGAAAACTAGACTCGAGGCTACTGATAACTAGTTCCTTCCTATTGACTGCACTGCTGCTCAGGATTATTTGAGATGTTTGAAGAAGAATAAAACCACAAAAAGGGAGTGTGTTGGGGGAGAATGAGTAGATCTCTTGAATGGATGGTCCTCCACTCAATAACAGAAGCATCAAGCTTCTGAAAAAGCCAAGTCATTTGGCCAGGTTTTGATCCTTAAAAACCAACTACAACAAGACCCAGAGAAGATTAGATGGCATAAATATCTTCAACAACTGTAAGATGACAGAAAATAATGTGTCATTGAACGTCAAGCTTTCTTGAACGCTGATTCAATTTCCTTAGAAAGCTTGAGGAGGGATTGGTAGGGCAGTTACAATTCACAGAGATGCCCCAGAGCCAGAGACATGGTGGCAGATTTGTTACTAGTCCTCTCTGTCAATGATGATTGGGTCACTAGTCAGTATGTGACTCTGCAGGTGAGTTCCCTTCACTGCTGCACGACGCATCCGTCTGTTGCAGCCCTGGGCACAGCGGGATTGCTCATCCAGGACCCCACAGACCAGGACGCGACAATGTAAAAACACCACCTATGAGGAGAGAAGGACAGACATTCTCAAATAACCACTTTATGTTGTTGTTTGGTTGTTTCAGTCATATCTGACTCTTCGTGATCCCATTTGGGGTTTTCTTGGCAAAGATACTGGAGTGGTTTGCCATTTTCTTCTCCAGCTCATTCTACAGATGAGGAAATGGAAGCAAACAGGGTTAAGGGACTTGCCCTGGGTCACACAGTGTCTGAGGCTAGATCTGAACTCAGGAAGAAAGCCATCCTGACTCTAGGCCCTGCACTCCATCCACTGTGCCACCTAGCTGCCCAACTGCATTATACCTCACAACAAAAATGTTTTATATTTAATCATCAGAGGCTGTCATGTGTTTCATGTCTTTTAAGAATAATACTATTGAGGTGGCTAGGTGGTGCAGTGAATAGATCACCGGCCCTGGAGTCAGGAGGACCTGAGTTCAAATGTGGCCTTGGACACTTAACACTTAACTAGCCATGTGACCTTGGACAAGTCACTTAACCCCAATTGCCCTTCCAAAAAAAAAAAAAGGAAAGAAAAGAAAAAGAATAATACTATTTTACTCATTCTGCAAATGGGGAAACTGAGGGGAAAGCAGAGCTAAGAATTAGTGTGGACTCATAATCATCAAGGTCTAAAGATATAAAGACAATTATACCTTTTTTTATTTAGGTAGTATATGTTTATACACCTGTATGTGTGTATATGTGTATACACACACGCAAAAATGCATATATATATAGATAGCATCTATATATAAATATTGCTATCCATACATATGTAAATATACATAGATATACATATACATAGATATCACATAAGGAACATGCTACAGGGGAAAATACGTCAGCTTTGGAGTCAGAAGACCTGGGTTCATGTCTTAGATGTGCCCATTACTGCCATTACAACTTTGAACCTAACATTTCACTCCTCAGTTTCCTCATTTGTAAAACGAGGAGCTGGACCAATTGGCCTCTAAGAGCCCTTCTGTCCATAACTTGAGTCTTAGAAGTATCATTAAAAATGAACACTTTGGATAATAGGGGTCATCATTCATCAAAGGATCAACTTATTTCATACTCAACGGGGAAAAGATTGCTGTTGGTTTGTTCCATATGGTCCTTTCCAATCACACTGGCACATAGCAATTATAAATCAATGCCCAATGGTATCACACACTAAAAAGGGCATCTATTTAAGGTTAGATAATCGTAGTTGCTGGGATAGATTCAGGTCACCCAATATTTGCCTAATTTGCATTCTTGGTATATTCCAGAATGGAAAGGTATCCAACATACCCTTCACCCCCAAAAAGGACCAATTTACTATCTCTAGAACATTAACAAACAAAAACAAAAAAAGATCTTAGGAGATCTTGTGTCTGAGAAGTCATATTGTTGGATACACAGCTCACCTGGTGGTCTTTGCCCACAAATTTGAAGACAGGGACTTGGAAGTGCTTTGTGAGGTGATCTCGGGACGTATACTGCTTTACTGAGTCATCTGACACGCAGCTAAAAAGAGAAAAGGGCACAGTTTAAAGGCCTAATCGCTTTCACAGAGGTGGAAAAATGGCCCAGCCCAATCCATTTGATCCCCCAAAAAGGAAAGAAACTGGACAGAGAAGACTGAGTTCTTTTCAAACTTTTCAGGAATGAAGGAAAAACTAAATTCAGTCCCTGTGATGGCATCTCCAGATGCAGGCCTGGCTCTAATTTTGCCTCACTCATCACTCTTGGGCAGAAACAGTTTTTATTGAGCTACTATATTGGAGAGTTTCAGCAGCAGCAAAAGATTTAACTGATAGAGGCCTTGTGGTGATGAAAAGGGTTACAATCTCCTTTCTCATATTATATGGTGGGAAATCGGCTCTCAAATGACCCACTGCTTGTCTTTGCAAATATTAAAGTGATAGGTAAATGGATTTATTTATTTTTATTATGGGGGAAGGCGTAAGTAGGGTAGGGTCTGGGCCTGTGATTGCATTGATAGAGGGAATTTCTTGTGAAGAAACATCACTGCAGATGAAGAACTTTTCTGAAAATTATACTTTTAGACTTCTTGGGGAGACTGAGAGTTTCAGTGACTCACCCAGAGTCATGTGGCCAGTGGACAGCAAGATCAAGATTTGAACCCAGATTTTGAACCTTCACTCCAAAGCTGGCTCTCTATGAGCTTCAAGCTTCCTCTATGGATGATGATGACATAGGACATGATGGAGCCATGTGGTATAGTGGGTAGAGAGCTGGCCTCAGAGTTATGAAGACTGAGGTTCAGATCCTGCTTCTGATACATACTGTGTAACCCTCAACATCTCAGGGTTCAGATCATGCTCTAAGACTACAAATTATGGACCTGTTGTTGATCTACTCTGGTAGAGGGAGTTTTCTATATCAGGTCTGGACCAAAAAAATGACGGCAGCAGCAGCAGTAGGACCACTACCATCATCAT
>NW_027187353.1:45492-54395 GCF_028583685.1 Petaurus breviceps papuanus
TGGGGAGGAGAGATAAATGCTGCTATAACTGAAGATTTCTCCCCTATGCTCTTGGATTACTCAGTATTTTACCACTTACTGATGATGCTTTGGTGCAATGGAAAAATCCAACAAAATTACCAACAACCAAAAAAAAACCACTTTGGCTTGAGCTGCTAATAGCACCTTATATCAGAAATGGAGAGAAGTTAAGAAACCAAGTATTTTTGCATTTGCTCTCATTTATTCCCTTTTCTTCATTTCCCTAAAGTCACAATCCCTTTTGATTTATCATTTGACCAAAAAAAATTGGTACTCAATATTATAACAGTCCTTTCATCTTAGGACTTCCAAAACACTTTTAAATACTTCTTTACTTGCAACTTTTCACTTGGAGAAATTGAGACAGACAGGTGAAATTTCTCAGGGTCACTCTATGACTACAGTACAGAATCAAATTCAGGAGTCTTGGCTCCTGGTCCAGTGTTTGGTGATATTAGTTCATGCTATGTTGGTTATATATACCTGAATTACTTTGAGGAGTCCAATGGATCCATGATCTCAACCATGAGAACATATCCTCCAAATGGGTCAGGTTACAATAGGCCCTTGTCTTCTCATGCTGCATGAATCTCATCCCTTCTAGAAACACAGTTGACACAATCTATGGAAAGCTTTCCTCTGGGTCTTTTAACATTTTGGGGTACCAGTCTGGCCACCTAGATAGCTATCTGTTATTCTCTTGCTTTCACAACAAAATCTTTTTCTGGTCATATATGTTCTTAATAATGCCTTTTCACATGCAAGTTGTCATCTATAATTTGCATCAGCCTATTTTTGCTTACTATGGAGCTGACAATTTTGATTCTTTGAAGATACAGATATTCCATGACTTATAATCATTTAGCACCACTGGGATAATATTATATCTTAGAGGTTGGGTTCTTGTGTTAGCGAGCAGTGTGAGGTTATTAAAAGCACTGTCCATTTTCCTAACTGCAATTCAGCCTATTTTCCTCTTCTTACTCAATTCTGGTCCCAATTTATTGCCAATCTATAGTTCCTGTTCAAGATGGAAATAGTGATGGAACAACTCAACGAAGTACCTGCCCAACTATATCTCATGCTCTAGGCAACATGCATTCTTCATTCATTTGATTTTTCCCATTGCTTCCTCCATTTGAATGGTTGTGGATCTCATTGAGGATACTCAATTGACAATTTTCTGATGACTCAATGCAATAAGCAAAATGTTATCCACAAACAGAAGCATCCAGAAGACCAGGAAAACTTTTTTGATGGTGGCAAACACCTTTGGTTAGTGCACACACTCCCTGGTTTTTGCTTCAATTTGTATTGGTATTACATATCCTTAACATATTGATGTATTGATACTGATAATTAGAAGATCATCAAGCAGTTATCTCTGTGGTTGCATCTAATGAGAAATCACATATGACTTCAACATATGCATGGGAAACACCTTGTTGGAGGAGAGTCTTGAAGGCTGTGGTTTGTTTTTATTAAATAAAACAATTATAATAAAATGTCAATAAGAAATAAACATAGGATCTACAGCTCTCAATTTAGTGACCATAGATATGGCATGTTGGAGGAAATCATCTACAAAATCCTGCCTGTTCCTTTCATTAAGCATACTCTCAATATGTATATAGACCATTTTCTTAAAGATATTATAGAGATGAGAGAGTAGGGACTGTTTCATTCTTTATATTTTTATCTCTAGCCTTCTAACACAGTGCCTGGATGGGATATAGTAATGTTTAATTTAATAAATACGTTTAATAAGCTCTTGATTGATTGATTGCTGTCATTTGTAATTTTTAAAGATTCTTTTATCTTTTTGAGATATCTTGAAAATCAATTCCCCAAAGCCTTGAAAGTTATATTAAATCCAGCATGAATCTCTTCTGTGGGTGGATTTGGTTAGGTCAAACTGTTCTTCCCAATTCCATTTTCTTAAATTCCATTTTTTCTTCTTTATATGGTGATTTTCCTAATGATGAGACAAGGCTGATAAAAAAATGCTGGCAAAACCATTTTGTGTCTAGCTGTTGCCTTCTATTAAGGATTCTTAACCTGGGAATTATGAGTTTGTTTTTAAAAAAGGTTTCTTTAACTAGATTTCAACATGGTTGGTTTCCTCTGTAGTCCTATGTTGCTTATTTTATGTATGTAAAAGCATCATACTGTGAAAGCATTCATAGCTTTCACCAGCCTACCAAAGGTGTCTATGACACATGACGATGGCTGAAATTAGATTCTAGATTCTCTACAAATACTCTTGGGTCTCACACCACACTAACTGTACCTTCATTTTACTCTCCAAAGCTTTTTGCTGTTTCATGACACTTCTTTGTTAATAATCTTTCTGCTTTTTCCATAATGTTTTAGAAATGAGCTAAAATTTTATATTTCTCCTGGTCTTGGTTGCCACATCCCTCTACTTTTCAAGGAGATCAAATGTTTGCAGGGTGAAGTGGTTTTCTGGGCTCTTTTGGCTTCCTTGCATTGGCATATATACATATATCAATAGAACTTCTCTAAGAAATAGTAATAATTGGAGTCAATGTCTTTACTGTAAATTATTTCATGTTATTCAGTCATAATTTGCTTAAATAGATAAGATTAGAACTATTTGAACATCTTGTCTTCACATCATTACCTTTTAATTTAGTATTTTGACCTTTGTCTAATCAGTTAATGGTCTGACTACACATAATTGATTCTGAAATGCTTCCTATGACAGTGACCAGTTGTTTTCTGTCTGTTAACATTTAGCCAATTTTATTTTATTTTTTTGTTCAGTGCACATGTTGAATACCTTCAACTTTGTTCTTAAAGGCTATGTTCATGATATAAAGAAAGACATGAGACTTTTCAAAAATTTGTAAGCTTCTGACTGTTTTCATTTCTTAATTCTGAACCATATTTTCTAACATTTTTTTTCATTTTTCTCCTCTGTGTCCATCTTAGCATTGAAGTTGTTGGGTACTCAGATACATCTCAACTCAATTTAAAGAATCTTGCCAACTAAAGGGCAAAGTAGATACAGTGCTAGGCCTGGAGTCAGAAAACACATCTCCCTGAGTTCAATTCTGCCCTCTGACACTTACGAGTTGTGTGACCATGGACAAGTCACTTAATCCTGTTTGCCTCAGTTTCCTCATTGAATTAGAGAAGAAAATGGCAAACTACTCCAGTGTGCCTTTGACAAGAAAACCCCAAATGGGGTCACAGAGAGTCGAACACATCTGAAATAACTGAACAAACGAGTCAAATTCTTCAAGTAATTTCTCTGCTTCTTTATCCTGTGTAACAGATGTTAAGGAACGAGGTGTGATTATCTTTTGCTTATGTTCTATCATGAACACTGTACTATCTCATGAAATGATGTTTCTTTTTTTTGCCTTTGGGTGCAAGATGAGACCAACTCCTTATGCCATCTTTTATGGGAAGTTTCCATTGCAACTTCTATATGTCAATGTGGGTAATTCCTCTTAGTAGTATATGAGTTACTTTTTTGTTTGATGATAATAAAAGCAAACATTTATGTAATGCTTTAATGTTTTCAAAACACTTTATATATATTCTCTCATTTTATCTTCTCAACAACCCTGGCAGGTAAGTATTCATCTCCCAAGACCATATTGAAAGACTTTCAGTTTGGTAGAACTTTCCAGAGCCTCTATTCCAGTAACATAGCCTTTGAGGACCCAGAGCATGCCATGAATCCTAGAATTAGAACTGGAGGTGGCCTTCAAGGCCATCTAGTCCAACTCCTTCCTCTTACAGAAGAGAGAAACTGAGAACCAGAGAAATGAAGTGATGGACCTTAGAGGTCACCCAGTTCAACCCCCTCATTTACAGACAAGGTCCAGAGAGGCCAGTGACTTGACCACACAGCCTGGATCTAAATCCAGGTCCTCTGACTTCAAATTCAGACCTCCCTCTGCAGCCCTATGCTGCTGACTCAAAGCCAAATTAGGCCTTTGGGAAAGAGCTAGTCATAAAGTCAATTTTAATTATTGGTTCCAAGGGAAATAAATGACAAGGTAGGATACTCCCAAAGCAACAGTACACTCCACCTTGGCTATGCCTGCACTTTATGGATTTTCATGATCATGAATAACAGTAACATGTACTTATTTTCACCATATAGACTATTTCATAGACTAATTCCTTTGTATTATAGACGACACTTCCAATCCCCGCCCCACACACAGAAGAATATAGCAGGTTGTGGATCTGAAATATATTCCACATAAAGGAGGAAGACTATACAGGTCCCAGTGCTGACAGGCGTTCACAGGCGCTCATGCTTCTCACGGGGGACGAATGTAGCACGTTTAAGGACACACACACACACACCCGCAAATACACAGGTCCCAGCGTTCACTTCCTGCTCTCTCCCCCCCACCTCCCACATATATCCACTCATAGTCGGAGGAATACACCCACACACGCACGCGTGTAGGAATAGAAAGGACCCAGGGTTGACTCACAACAGGTAGGAGAACATAGCAGGTCTCAATGCCAACACATGCACACATATGTGCGCATGGGCGGAGGAATACTTCAGGTTGCTGTTCACACTTCTACCTGGGCAGAGGAATACCAAAGGTGCCAGGTGCGGTGGGGGACAGGTAATAACCTTCGGTGCAGCCTGAGCTCTTTCTCCCAACAGCTGGGGAAGTGCAACCAACATCCCAGGGCTTCAGAGTCAGAAAGAAGCTGGCGGGCCTTTGGAGGGTTTGGGCCAGGGCCGTTGGGCTCTCTGACCTTTGGGAGCTTCCTCTGCGGCCCAGATGCCCCACCGAGGAACAGAAGTGGAGGACTGGAAGATCGGAACCCAGGGCAGCTCCATTTGGAGTCCACCTCGTCCTCAAAATAATCCCCATCACACCCAAGTGGTCATCCACAAAATTGGTCAGAAGCTCTCCTAGGAGGGGAAAGCCTCTGCTCCCTGCAGCAGCCCATTCTAGTTGGACTACACGGATTCCCAAAAGTCTTAGTGCATTTTAAAGCTTTAGCCTAAATTGACTTCTTTACAGTTTCTACCCATTACTGCTCCTGGGTGGGTCCCTCGGAACCAAAGGGCCCAAGTCTAACTTCTTTCACAAGACAGTGTTCAAATACTAAAAGACAGTTATTGTGAACCACCCTGAGCCTTCTCTTCTCCAGGCTAACCATCTCCAGTTACTTCTACAGATTCTCATACAAGATGGACTCAAGACCTTGCACCATTACGGTTGCCCTTCACTGGGCACATACCAGATTATCAATATCCTTCCTGAATTGAGAGGGTCCGGAATGGAACACAATCCTGCCTCCCTGCCCTTGTCTTCACAACACCATCACCTTGCTCTCCTTTGGGTAAGTGCTATCTACTAAACAAATAAGTATTTGTTTGAGGGCCATATTTCAGTCAACAAAGGAGGGTTAAAATTGGGAAGGTGTCCATGAATGCTTCATAATCAGTCTCATTAAAATGATGGGAGCTGCTACAGTTTGAGACTATTTGCTCTCTCAAAAAAACAAAAAAAAAAGGGGCCCAAACTATGCTTTTTGAATTGTGTCTGATTGTGGGTTTGTATCTCTGACCTTTTCTCAGGATGTTGAGTTAATGCCTACCCATGGTAGTTTCTTACCTCTGCCTAATTTGCAGCTTGTTATTTTCTGTAGGCTAAGAAACAAGATAACTAAGCTCTTTCAAACTGTCTGAAATAAGAATAAATGGTATTCCAGTAAGGGCCTGTAAAATGCATGGGTTTTGTGGTAGCTATTTTGGTTGTACACAGGCCTTCTTTGCTTTCTTGGATGCTCCAGAATTTACAGAACTTCTCTGGACAAGTGATATATTTTTATTATACATTTATTTTTGCTAAAAGTAAATATGGCCATTAAAATGCTCAGTACAAAGCTCATGCTTTTTTTTTAATTCAAAAGAAAAAATGGAATGTTACAGGAAAGTTGGATACTTTCGCTTTCCATTTGGAAAAGTTAAGGTCAGAAAGATAAGAGATAATTTCCTGTGAGATCCTATCTTTGCTTATCATTACAATGCAGAATGACAAGCTTTCCATTTCAACTAATGGAGATGGGAAGGCACCACTTGGGTTCTGTTCTCCACCTCTATCCTTACACCTATGTAACTATGAAGTGGTGCAGCTGAAAGTCCATTGAACTTATCTGACCTCTCAAGAGACACTCTTAGCAAGGCCAAACAAACCCTTTTCACCGTGGGCTGAACTGGGCCCCTTGGAGGATTATATTGGTTTACTGAAGCTTTGACCCCCTCTAGAGGACAAAAGCAGCAGGTAATGGTGGCTGTTTTACAGCTGAGCTTTCTCATCTATGGAAGGAAGATAATACTTTTTGCAAGGATCAAATGAGATCAGTTATGTCAAGAACTTTGTAAACCATAAAATGCTGTGTGTGGCCAAATTGGAAGAGTCTCATCACCACACAGGCCAGGTTGATGAATTTTTTTTGATCCCAGAAGCTTCCAAAGATCATTTATTCAACTAGAGAGAGACTGTGATTTGCAACGGCAGAGGGAATAACCTCACTGACAAAATTACCACTCCTTGAAGTATTGATTGACAGATGGTAGGTGCCACAAAGATTCGTCAGTATTCCCAAAGATACTAAGGATTGTTAGGAAAGCTCTGAGTGCTAACACCCAGAATAAAGGGCTTCCTTATTAATTGGATTATGGTTAATTATTTCCAATTTATCCTCTACATAGCCTGTTTTTATATATTTGTTCGTTTGATGTTTCCTCTATTAGATTGTGGGTTCCTTGATGGTACAGACTGCTTTTTTTTTTTTTTTGCACAATACCTGGTACATAGTAGACATCTGATAAACATTGATTGTCCATAATTTTTTTTTTGGAGGGCAATTGGGGTTGTGACTTGTCCAAGGTCACATGGTTAATTTTGTATTAAGTGTCTGAGGCTGGATTTGAGCTCAGGTCCTCCTGACTCCAGGGCTGGTGTTCTATTCACTGCACCACCTAGCTGCCCCATCCATAATTATAATGGAATATTATCATGCTATGAAAAATGAAGAATATTATAATTCATAGACGCATGTAGGAAGATTTTTTTGAAGTAATGCAGAGTGAAAAGTGCGACCAAGAAAACTAGATATACAAAAATTACAACGATGAAAATGACAAGACTAACCAAAAACCCCAAACTAGACTCTTTATAAATATAACGGTCAGGATGGCCTAAAAGGAGAGGAGAGGAAATGCATGTCCCTCCCTTCTTTGCAAAGGGTGTGGAGCTTGGCACATACCATCAGACTTAGTTGATGTGTGGGTTAGTTTTGTTGAACTGATTTTTTTCCCCTAATCTTTGTTACAGGACAATGGCTCATTGGTGAGGGAAAGGGGGGCATATTTAGGCTTGAAGGTGAATATGAAAGCAAAAGATATCAATAAAACTTCATTAAAAAAAAATTAAGGCTTCCAAAAGTGCTGTATTATCTCAGGATTGGTGCCATGGCGGCTAGACGTGAAAGAGCAAGGGGAAATGGCTTAGAGGATCGTTTGGGGATACATACCCATCTCGGATGAGGTAGTGTTTGAGGATCTCATCTATCTTGTCTGTAGGGGTTGCAAAACAGCTCTCCACCAGGGTTTCTAGACCATTCACATGCACCAGGGGCTCGATACCGAAGTAGAGCAAATCCCGCAGCTTGAGGGTGGGCAGCGTCTCCCGGTAGGGCTCTTCAAATTCGTTATCTTTGAAGATTTCCAGCGTGAAGGGGAAGATCCCTTGGCTGCGCCCCATGATTTCCAGTGGAGAATTCCGGAGGTTGGGCACGTAGCCTTCAGAAATGGTGTAGAGTCTGGGGAACTCGCAGGTGACGGGAATCAGCAGCTTACTGGTCCGAATGATGATGTCGCCATTACTGCCGGGCATCTGCTTGGGGAGCCCGGTCACCAGGTTGCTAGCGATGATCTTATCATTCACCACCTAAAGGTGGGGGGAAGGAGAGGAAGAAAGAAGCTGCTATGGTTGTAGTGCTCCACCCCCTCCCCAGAGGGCATCTCTCTTTGTGTCCTAGTCCAGGGGACCCAAGTTTGATTGATTCTATTTGCTTCTTTTGCTTTTAGGAATGGCGTCAAGTTGGTCAGCACTCCATATGTTCTAGAAACTAACTCTGTCATCAAGCTGTAACTAGGGTGTTATGTTCTTTGCCCAGGGTAGTGCAGTTTAGGAGGCAAGTGCTTTCTGCAGCATAGAAAGAACTCACCTTAGAACCCAGCTTTTGGTTGGGTTGGGTTTGGTTTTCAGTCTGTCTTTAGCATTAGACTTAATTGGTATAGGGTGATTCCAGTGTAGACACTCCTGGAAAAACATCTGAAACTTAGTTTCCTGGAGCACCAAGAACTTAAGTGATTTTATGCAGCTAAATCGTGTCAAAGGCAGTTCTTGAGCCCGGATCTTCCTGATGGTTAGGCTTGCCTTCTGGCCTCTATACTGCCCCTCTCCTATCTAGCCAGCAGGAATAATTAGATAAAATAGGAAGATACTGTTTCCTCCTTGTGGAGGCTGTGCCCTTGGTCAGTTTCTGCCCTTCTCTCCCCACTGACCTCTGATTCTTAGCAGGAGCCTTGCAATGTGCCAATGTCTCAGTCTCCCCACCTTCTATGCTCTCTTCCCTCTAGAAGGCCTAGTATCTCTGAGTCTCCTCACCTCACCCAACTGAATTTGGCTTAAAGAGTTGATTTGATGATACCTTTTGTGCCACTTACCCTAGGTTCCAGAATCATTGCATGCAAACTACTGACATTATCTATAAGGATATCTCTCTATGTGTCTATCTATCTATCATCTGTCTATCTATCTATCTATCTATCTATCTATCTATCTATCTATCTATCT